>NC_088928.1:18960000-19172500 GCF_038396675.1 Hydra vulgaris
AAACATTCATAACATAAAGATAAAGTCACAGATTATATATTCCAGGTATATCAAAGTTTTTAATACTTGGTTTGACTAACTTTGGCAGCTTTCAATGCTTTCACTCTCTTGGACATGCCCATGGTTAAATCATGGCATAGTTTGGTGATTCTCTTGCTGTAGAACCAGGCATGGATTAACATTTCTATGAGCTGCGTTTTTGTAGTGATAGGAGCTTTATGTATTTTATTTCATGATTTTTTTGGGAAACTTCAAAGTTTTCTTAATAAAACTCAGGCTTGAACTCCTCTTATAGCCTTTTTCTGACTGGCAGGACCCTATCATTTAACACAATCATTGTTGATTTATCTGAGAATATATGTGTGTGTATATATATGTATATATACAACCTGAAATTAAAAAAATGTCTGGTAAGTATCAGAGAAATCATAGTAAATACATTAATATTCATGATAAACACCTACTGATACTAGTCAGAAAACATGATAAAACTGAATGAAATCAATAAATCAATACTATCATGAGTCTATTAGAAAGCTAAATTAATGATTACCTTTCACTAATCTTCTTTCCTCCAACTTTAATGCTTAACGCCCCATCCATGCCTGGCATGCTTTATCTTGTCCATGTGTTTTGACTTTTTCATGGGTCTGTATACTATTAATCCTTGCTCAAGCAAGCAATTATTCACTATTTTATGGATTACATTAATGTCCTGACCTGCTAATTCCATAGATATCTTTTTACAAGAACTTTTTCTATCACTGAAGGCTATTACTTTGATCTTTTTCTTAAATCTGGGAGGAGTGATTCTTTTATGACCACATTTTTCCAGCTTCAGCTTTTTTATCTTCATCAAGCTTCCTCTTCATTCCACTAGCTCGACTCTTCCATCTTCAACTTTTCTATCCTTATCCAGCTTCTTTTTTTATTCCACTTACTGTTTGTGTTAAGATCTTAAATTTCTTAGCTCTTTTTTCTCCTTTTGTTTGAGGCTACTATTCTCCAACAAAACACAAATTTATTCTTTTTTTTCTAGGACTCAGGTTACTTCTTTTTTCCATCATTTTAAAATTGGTTTAAAATCTAAAAGATTTTGCTGAAAGAGTAACTTTTTTATTTGTTCAGAACAGAAACTAGTAGAGTGTAGAGTCCAAGTACACCATACATTACAGTGAGTAAAACAGGTGACACAAACTCAAATTTACATATTTCAGGGTTTACGACAAATTTCAGTTACAGTTCTTGTCGAGCCCTTAATTAAAAGCAGATCTAAATATATTTCATTTGAAAATAAATTAGTCCCTTTATTATGCATATGTATGTCATCAAAACAAAAGAATATCATTGACCACTGAACTTTTTTGCTGCCTCAATTAATAGAAATTAGTGAGAATTGCAAAAGTCCATTAAAATTTTTCCAGAACTATATATATATATATATATATATATATATATATATATATATATATATATATATATATATATATATATATATATATATATATATATATATATATATATATATATATATACATATACATATTTATCAGGGTCTATTCTAGAAAAATAATTTGCCTTAAATAAATTCAGCAAAAACATTGATGTATATAGGCATTTTTTCGCAAAAGAAATGTTTGGCGTATAAAAAAAAAAGCACTCAAGTTTTGAATTTAGGCAGCACCCAAATGTTACCCAAATACGTTCAACACTGTTGAAAAGGGTCTAGAACAACTCCTGTGTATATATATATATATATATATATATATATATATATATATATATATATATATATATATATATGTATATATATATATATATGTATATGTATATATATATATATATATATATATATATATATATATATATATATATATATATATATATATATATATATATATATATATATATATATATATATATATATATATATATAAGGAGGGGCTTTTAAAAAAGTCATAAAAGTTTCAAAGTTATTTGATCCAAGCATAGTTTCACCTTATAAATGACCCAATTAATCAACCTATGCGGTACATCAACATGACCATGAAGAAAATATTATTATCTTTAGATTATTAATTGAAACGTTTTTAAATTAATTAAGTTTGAACTACTAGAAGAGACGCTTCTAAATTTGAAAATATATTAGTTTTTATGCTTTGGTTTCTCTGGTTTTTCCTTTATTTATTTCATCATTTGTTAAGTTCTCTTTTCAGTTTATAGTTTGTTTATTTTTGATTTTCTTTTTTAATTTTAAATTAGTTTTGTTTTTTTCTGAAAAAATCAAACTAATTTTAAAATTAGTTTTAATTATCGATATCAAATTATCAAAAATATCAAAAAAATCATGACCAAATTGTCAAAAAAAAAAATTGTATTCGTAGTTATATAAGGTGTGCGACCAGCTGTGTTTCCTGAGAAGGCATGGTATATATATACACACATATATACATACAAATATGTATATATATGTGTGTGTCTATATGTATATATATGTGTATATGCATATATATATATATATATATTTGTGTGTGTATGTATATATATATATATATATATATGTATATATATATATATATATATATATATATATATATATATATATATATATTACAGTTGTCTGTTACATTTTGCTATTGACTTTTTTATTGAATTTTTTTCTAATGAAGTAGTTAATGCTTTCATTGTTTCACTGAGTTTTTAGAATTAGAGGGACTTATTGAAGAGTTTAAAGTAGTTGATAGTGAGCAAGAAAGTACGCATGAAGAAAATGACGATGACCAGCTAGAGGTTATATATATATATATATATATATATATATATATATATATATATATATATATATATATATATATATATATATATATATTTATATATGTTAACAGTATGCAAAAAAAAAAAAATAATTGTACACTTTAAGAATATCATAATTTTAAAGAATGCATCAAAAAAATGAGTTGTTCGTTATTTGAAATCTTTTTTTAGATATCTTTTTAAGTATTGTTTTAGGAATCTGTGTATTTGCGAATTAATTGTTTTTTAAACCTATTGAATTTTACACAATTAATTTAATAATGCATAATATTGACTAAAAAAAATAATCATACAGTAACAAAATAGGTCATTGTTTTAGTGTGAATAGAGCAAATCGAATGATCTAACTAGTAAGTAAAATTGCTATTGTAGCTGGCAAAGGGCGAAAACACAAGACCAATGTAAAAAATATTGTGTTCAGATGAGTTAAAATACAACTTTATCTCATTGGATAGAGTCCATAAAGTTTGGCAAAAAAAAAGGAGGTTATAAATTGAGTTGTTTGTGAGATAATGTAAAACAAGGAGGAGGAAGTGTGATAGTTTGAAGTGGTATGAGTTGAAAAGGAGTAAGGAAATTGACATTTACTGATGACAATGGATGCTTCAATGTATTGTAAAATTCTCAAAGCCAACTTCCGACTATCTACTAAAAATTTGAGAATGGGAAACAATTTCATAATCCATCAGGATAACTATTCAAAAAGATGCCGTTAAGAAAACGAAGCTTTGCTTTGCTACAAATAACATAAATGTTTTAGAATCTCAAAGTCTGGACTTGAATCCTATAGAAAATTTGTGGTATATTTTGGACAGAAAAATTGGAGACTAAGCATTTAAACACAAAGATGACTTAAAATAATATAATAACAGAAGAGATCCAAAATTTGGTTAACTCAGTGTCAAATTGTCAAGCTGGGGCCATCAAGGCCAAAGAAAGCATTACTCAATACTAATTTCCATGAAATTTGATCAATTTGACATTATTTTTAAACTGTACAATTATTTTATTTGCTGTAGCTAAAAATGTGCGGCAAAAAAAGTTTATTTAAAAAATTAAATTTTTAAATTTCTATCGTACAAAAATGATTTTTTCCCAAAATCTTGTTGATATTTTGCTATTGATATTTTAATGTATACTTTAGAATCAGTTTTTGTTAAAACTTTACAAAAATTTTGGTCATAAACATAAAAGATGTTACTTTTTTTAAAGTGTAAGATTATATTTTTTTGCATACTGTATATATATATATATATATATATATATATATATATATATATATATATATATATATATATATATATATATATATATATATATATATATATTGTTCATATAAAAATTTCAATTTTTTTTTTATGCTAGACTAAATATTATGCTTTTATGTTTCACAAAGTATACTTGTTTTTATTAAGTATATATATATGTCTATCTATTAAATCTATTATATCTATTAAAGTTCAATAATGTAAATGTATTTATGTTTTATGCATATTAAAAATATATAGTATTTAACTTTAACTGTTAATAACTTTATTTATTTCATGTTAGACATGGTATTTAAAAGTAAAATGGTTCTTTTTATATTATTTTGTTTAGAGTTATTTTTCTTAGGTTAACATTTGCTTATTTTAAATGTTTACTTATTTTTATTTTTTTATAATTTTTAATTATTTTCAGGAATCAACATCTTACCAATGTTCAATATTAGGTTACCTTTCAGCTCTTAAACAAAGAGGCTTAGAAACTGAGATATTTCTTAAAAAAGTAAACAATGAAAAGAATGGTGAATATAATTTATTTTTCTATACAGTTTAATTTAGGCTTTTAAAGTCCTGCATCTTTTTCTTTCATGAGATTTATAAGTTTTTAAGCATTTCTGGAGTGTTAGGATCAAATTAAAATAATAAATGGCTAACTCTAAACAACAATGTTCTTTTTGAGACCTTGTGTCTCGTTTTAGAATATTGTGTCTCTTTTTAGAATCTCGTTTTTCTTTTTAGGACTTTGTGTCTCTTGTTGAGAGTGAATTGCTAATGATATTAGATTTTTCTTCTTTTGTTTTTGTTTTCAAAATTTTTTCAATTAAAAACGTTTTTTGTCAAAATCAATGGTAATAAGAAACAAACAAATTTATAAATCTCTGTTCAAAAGTTTGTTATTTAAAAATAAATCTTGTGTTAAAAGAAATGCTATTTAAAATAACAGCCTTGTTGGAAGAGTTGTTAAATAATTTAAATATTTTTTATAACAATATTTATCTTATTATTTAAATTATATTTTCGCACCTTTAACTGCTAATATTAGGTCATTTAATGTTTTTTTATTGGATTGTGTTTTTAGATATCATTGATGTTAAAACAGTTGTGATTAATCAAATGATTTTAAATGATTTTGAAAAAACAGCCGTTAAAAGTGATTGGATTAATGGTCTAACAGATAATTATATAAGCAACTTAAAACAACTTAGTGACAATAATTTTATCAAGGAAAAACAAGAAGAAAAGAAAGAAGAAAATATGTAAGAACAGAAGTTCTTTTGTTTGAATAGAAGTTTTTTTTAGAAGTCAATAGAGCTTTACTAAATTAAAGTACAAAATAAGAAAAGGTTTTGACCAAAAGTTATTTATTAGCTTAAAGAAAAAAAAACAAGGAAAAGTTGATTATGAGATAAAAATAATGTTTTCTGTTTATTTTTATTTATACATCTGAATGTTAAAATGGTTTAACATTTAGATGTATAATTAAAAATAAACTGTCAAAACTGTTGAAATCTAAAATCAATCTGGATCTTCTGTTTGTAAATTCAAATTATATTTTCTTTTTTTTTTAAAAAAAGTCTTCTTCTTGAAGACAACATGACAAGGAAAAAGTTAAGACAACTTAAAAATTAACAAAAGTGTTTTATTTATTTATTTATCATAGAAAGAACTGAAGATTTTAATTTTTTACGTATATAAATTTGTAAACAAATATAAGTCAATTTTAAATTGCATATTGTGGGGAGCGTTTAAAATATTTAGGACAATGTTTAGCCTACACGTATTGGGTTTTTAGTCAATATTTTGCATTAAACTATTGAAAACAACAAATTGTATCATCAAAACTTGTTTAAAATATTTATTTAGAATTTATAACTAATGTAAAAAACATTACCAACATATTAAAGTCATAGTGTATAAAAAACAAATTTTTAAAATAGTTTTTTTTTTTTTTTTTTTTATAATATAAAATAGTTTTGTAATTTTGATATAAAATCTTGATAACTTCACATTTTTAGAGAACAAAAAACTTATCTGTCGTTGAACTTACAAAATGGCTCAGAAAATGGACAGTTTGACCATGTAAATATATATTTTATGTACAATTTAATTAGTTACCTATATATATTAATTTTTCAGGTTAGGATGAAACTTTAATTTGTCCCACTCCCTATAGGCAAAAGCAGATCTTCCAACCTTTTTGTTACAAATCTTTTTCCTTCCTTCCTTCCTACCTTTTTGCTTTAAATCTTTGAGAATTAATAACAAAAAATTTGAGATTTTTTTGAAAACCTAAAGAAGCGTAAAATCATAAATTAGTTTTGTGTTAAAATTTTTTTTTAAAAATTAAGTTTGATTTTTTAATGCTATAACATTTGCTTTGTGACTGCTTTTTTTGCAATGATCAGGTAAAACCTTGATGTAATTGTTTACCACAAGGAATAGTAAAATTGGTTAATATAATTTTTAACCATTCGAACAGAGTAATCTGCAAACCATGTTTGGCTGAATTTATTTTTACATTTAAAATATATAATGCTTTATTTTTAATCAAATTACGGATATCTACATCAAGTGTTCATCTGTACTTAATTACCAGATAAAACAATTAGAATATTTTAAAAAAAAAATGCCTCAACCTTTTTAAAATTCACCTGGAGAATTTAAATCAACTGTGAGGCTGTGAGAATTGTAATTTAGCTGTTAGTTGGAAGTTCTGTAGAAGGATTAAATTTTTATTAAAATCATTTGTCAGTTCTTCTTTTTTTTTTCTTTTAGTTTTTATTACAACTATTATTATTGTTATTATTATTAACTAGCTGATTAGGCCTGTAAAAATATGGGTCTTAATTGTCAAAAGAAAGTTTTAAATTTTTTTTCTAGCTACGGGTTGTTTTTTTTTTCTTTTTTTGTGCCACAGCAGCACCTTCTGGAGTAGTAGGACTTTCTTATTGAGTTTTTTCTTTATTAAGTTTTAGACACCTTTTTTTTCAGACCATCCACAGCTTATTAGGACTAATTACCTGAGCACATTAATAACTTAAGTATCAATCTCAATCATGACACATGCAACAAATTTGTTCTCCCGGTGTTTTGATGTTTTTAGAAATTTTAGCTTTTTTTTAATCTTTTTGTTTAAGTGTATAATATTGTTACATATGTTTGTATATAATCTCTATAAGACTTCAAAAGTATTTTTTATTTTAAAATAATAAAAAAAAATAAAAAATAAAAAAGTTGCCAGTGGTAGGACTTGAACCACGGCTTACTTATTCAGAAGCTTGGCACGTTATCCACTCGGCAATGCTGGCATGTTGTGGAACAAAAATTTTTAAAACTATATAATGATTTTTTTAACAGAAATAAATGTTGTAGATCAAAATTTAGGAGAGCTTGACGCAATGCAATTCTCAAGTGAAAATCAAACTGTAAAACTTGATAAATGTTTCAGTATGTTTTAGCATTACTTAAATTGAAGTTTATGTAGGTTAGATATTTGCATACACGTTAACTCACATTTTCTTATAAAACAATGTCCTGCGACTCTTTCTCACCACTACCTTGGTTGCAATGGCTCCCAAGAGCTTCGTGTCAAACACACTCGAATGAGCACTACTACTAACTCAATTAAGTTAATAAAGTCAAATTAAGGCAATAATATATAGACATATAGATTTCATTTTAGAAATCAACTTAAAATGATACATTTTCAGTAAAGCATTTTCTGTTTAGTTAAATATTAAAGTTATTAATTTTTAGTAGCAAATCTTTTGTTGTTACAATTTAAAATTTCGACTGTTTTAACTAAAAATTTAGAATCACAACAAGCAATTTAGTTTAATATAATTTAACTTAAAAAGTTTATTTAATTCAATGTTAGTAATCTCTTTATTAATATTTTTACACTAATTTTTTTTTTTAATTTTCTATTGTTACAATATGTTCATAAAACTTTTAGTTTTTGTGGCAAAGTGCCATAGAAGCTGAAAGCCAAATACCATCAATGTGTTCTACAGCAAATATTGTTGTAATGTCAGTTTGTATGTATTATTAAATTGTATGTATTAGTATAAATTAGCATTAATTAGTATAACTTAGTATTTATTAAGTAAATATCTCCAGATCCCTACCAAACATTATAAAAATATTTTTCAAGTGGCTCAATTGAAAACCAACCTTACAATACACATTTGACTTTAAAAGTCAAAAAAGTTTTCACTAGATCAATTAAGTAGTAGCATGTTGTGTGATTGCAGTATTGGTATCTGTTTGATAGACTTCTGACTTCATTAAAGCTATTTCACAAAGTTTGACAACTCAGCAGTATTTTATAGTAGTTCTAAGGGTTTACCATTTACTGAGTGTATTTCCATGCGTAGTTCTTTTCTAAAGCAAGTACATCAGGTGCTTTAATATTAATAGCACTTAAAAAAAAAATTGTTTATAAACCAGTGCCTTTAAATGTTTTGAAGTTACTGCTGTAGAAATTTTTAAATATTTGGATACATTCTAAAAAGTCATTAGTTTTTTTGTATAGATTTTTAAAAATGTACGCCATATAATAAATAAGTACCCAATTTTGTTAACTGTTGTTTACTTTTAACAGTTTTGAATGTTTCAAAAAATTTTTGATTTACCATCAGTAAGTATTCCCAATATCTTACTGTTGTCAATATTTTTTGAAGGAAATATTATTCATCTGGTAATCTTTTTTTTTCCCTCTATCTTTTTCTCTTCTCTGGATTTTTCAAGAATTTATATAATAACTTGATATTTTTGTTTTAATTTAGTAGTTTAGGCTCTCAGTGGCTGGTGAACATTAACTCAAATAAGACTCAATTCTTTCAGCTAATCGTTATTGCAACAATCTAAATCTTTCTATATTTATGAACGGTAACGTACTCGATGAGTCATCTCCCCTTTATCTTCCAGGATTAATTCTTACTTCCGATCTTTCTTGGAAACCATATATCAAATCCATTACAAAATTAGCATCTGCATCTCTTTATCGTGCTCGCCATTTTCTTACTCAGGATTCTATTCTTTATCTCTCTAAATCTCAAATTGGTCCTTGTTTGGAAATGGTTGCCTTATCTGGGGCGGATCTTCGAATAATGCTCTTTTTCTTTTAGACAAGGTGCAAAAAATGCATTGTAAACATAGTTGGACCTGCTCTTGCAGCCAACCACCAACCATTATAACATTGTTGTAATGTTGCTTCTCTTTCTCTTTTCTATGAATACTATAATTGGCATTGCTCTAAAAAGCTAGCGCCCCTTGTGCCATCTACTAAAATTCATTCATGTGTTACCTAATTTAATTTAAGCATCATTAAGTATAATTAACATTTTAGTTATTACTAACTCTCACAAGTTAGAAACCCAGCGGAACTGTATTAGCTTTTACATAAATGCTTTTACAACATTTTTAAGATCAAGTTAAATTTAGAGAAAAAAAGTTCTGCATATTACTAGAAAAAGTATATTCTAAATGTCTTTTAAAATTAGATCTGAAAAACCTGAAATACTTACTTAAAAATGTTATAGGGACTTAAAAATGTCCCTGTAAATCTTTTGCCTCCATAGTTATCTGTTTTTATATAGTTTGTCCATAATAAAAATAAATAAAACTAGCTTTATATCACTTAGTTTTTTTTCTTAATTGCTGACTTTAATTTACTTTTGATACTTTTTTTTTCAGCATAACTTACTTTCCTAAGGTCGAGTGGGCCACTACAGTCGAGGAAGCTACTTTATTGTGATAACAACCCTCTCTCAAATCTTCAACTCTGAAAAACAAACCTTGACAAACAAGGCTGCTGTGCAGAGAAACAAGTTGAGCGCTGTACTACCAGCGATGTGGTAGGGACCAAACTCGCTTAAAAAGCAAGCGTACTACCACTACACTACTACCATATGATATAAAATCAAAAGACTATAAAAGATAAGATGATAAATAGGGTTTTATTTGGGCCTATTATTGTTCCCAGGAAGATACTTTTTCGGAAATTTGGTAATAAACCAAATTTCCAAAATCCTGTTAAATTTTTCTGGTATCCTAGAATTTCAATAAAAAGTCTTTCAGCTTCTCTGTTTATAATAGTATTTTTCTAAACTATCAAAAGTTGCTTTATAAGAATAAATTGAAAAATGCCCTCAAATCTTAAAATTTAAAGGTTTCGAATTATTTTGATCTCAAAAAAGCAGGTGAGGCAGAATTTCAATATTTTGTCCAAAACTATTTTTACATTTTTTGAGTTGGTTCCACCATTGATTTAAAAAGACATTTAGAAAATGTTCATTTTTTTAACCGTGTAAACATTTTCAGAAAATACTGTTTGTATTTTACTTTTACTTTTATCATTGATTTAGGATCAGCGCATAAAATTAATTGATGAAGAGATTTTCAATGAAAAATTGAAGCTTTCTTCATTAGATGTAAGTTTCAGTTTTTATTTTGATAAGATTGGGACTAGTTCTAAAAGATATAAACAAGTAACTATTACTGAAACAAGTTTTACAACATTGAAAATTACCTTAAGAAATATTTCAGATGTAAGACCTTTGTAATTTATCACTTCTTGTTTATTTTTTCTTTAAGTTCACTGATTTATATTTTACTTATAATTAACATGTAAGTGTTTTTCTTATCTTTTATTTGTGTTTTTTACATTTTACTTTAGGGCTTGAATTAAGCATATTGTGATCGCAGTCAGCGATTGCTTTTCTCACCATTGTAATTAGTTTTTTCTTTTCAAAATATTTCTGTGTATTATTTGTGTGTGTGTGTGTGTGAGTGTTTTCTCATCTAATTTAACATTTTTATTTGGTCATTCTTAAAAATAAATAGTAAAATAAAGTAGCAAAATAATAAATTGAAAGATTTTATAGTGAAAAATTAGAATAAAATGAAAAATTAGAACCAATTGCTCTTTTTTATTCACCCAATCTAATATCAAATTTAAAAAAGGAAGCAAATGAGAGAGAAAATTTTATTTATTTAGTAAACATTTTAATAAATTAAATATTTTTTAAAATTAAATTTTTTCGTTTCTGAAAAATAGTCTAAAAAGTAAAAACATTCTATTGCAAATATTAAACAGGTGAAATAAAAACTAAATTTCAAAGAATTTAACACACATTTTCTGTGAGTTGACACTTATAGTAGGTTTCAAGTACTAACAGAAATTTTGAAACAAGTAGTTATTTTTTGTAATTATATTTTATTTATGAGCAATATTATCATACACCTCTATTTGAATGCGTAGAAACTGCAATACATAGTTACTTTTATGAACTCAGTGGGTTTAGTATGGCAGCATATAAAAATACTTTTTTTTTAAATAGCGGCTGTTAGAAGCATTTCAATAAAAACAAGGGAACTAAAAAAATATTATTCCATACATATCGCATATCCAATAAACATTTTTTTTTGATCATAAAATAAATATTTTTTACTTTGAGTCTTTTACAATGGTAAGGCAAAAATATAAGACCAAAACTTATAGCTCAAAACAAAGACTTCAGGATACAGATAATTAATTACATGATGCTATAAATGTGGTTAAAAAAGTATGGTTGTGTACAAAATGAGCAAGATGTTTGGAATTTTTTGTCAGGCTCTTCGTGATAAATTATCTGGAAGAACTTCTTTGAAGATACAATACTGTGGCTATGCAACAGTAGTAGGTGGATGAAGTTGAAAACAGGTTAGTTGAATAATTACTTGCATGCACAAGAATGGGATTTATTACAGTAATATAAAAACGCAATTTACTAACAACTATCTTGCAAAAGGTTGGTTTCATGCATTTCTTGTTGTTATGAACAGCTATCTCAAAAATGAGGTGAATACTTAAACTGAGCTAAAGGAGTAACTGAAAAGCCAAGAGATTGTTTGCTGAAATTCTAATACTTTTGGGAGAAAACGTTCAATGTTTGAATGATTTGCTGCACATTTTCAATATGGATGAGAGTGGTTTTAGTTTTTTTTTGTTGTTGTTGTTGTTGTTGTTGTTATTCACCTCCTCAGGTTGTTACCAATAGTTAATACCAAAAAAACGCATTTATTACATGGTGAACGAGGAAAAAATACATGTTGGCAGTTTTTGGGCCAATGAAAGCATAGTAGAAATTTTTTTGCCGAAAATGGCGCATTGACCATGAAGGGCAGAAAATAAACAAGGAAAATGTACCAGAGGCAATAAATTCATTTATAATTGATATGGCAAGTAATATTAAAAGTGCTTTTAAAAATACTAGAGTTTTTCCTTTTAATGCTAATAGTGTTAAATACACACAAAATTTTCAAGGATTATTTGAGTCAACTGTAATTAATGCTCTAACTGCTTATTCAGAGTTATTTACATTCAAGTGTGATTTTATCAGCTCTCGCAAAACTTTTATTGAATTGTGAGTGGTAATGTAGAAAATGTGCAAATTATATCTGATATAGAAATGGCTGATTACAATATTGTAGCGGTAATAGAACCAGAAACAGCTTGTTTTAGTTTAAAAATAGCAAGAAAAGTTATAAATCCAATTGAAAATGTTTTAATTTTAGGAAACGAGGCAGGAAATTCAAAAAGCAAAAATGAAAGAAAAGTCAAAAATAGAGAAAGAAAATTTAAAGAAGAAACAATTGGCTGCAGAGAAAATGACAAAAATGGAGGGGAAAAATTAAGAAAAAAGAATTGGCCACAGAGAAAAAGTTATTAAATGAAAAAGCAAGAAAATTTTGAGAAAAAAAAAAAATTACATTTTATATTTATATTACTGTATACTTAATGTTTATTAAATAGTCTTCCTTTTTAATTTATATACCTAAAATTGTTTAATAATATGTTATAAATGTATTAATCTTTCATTTGGAACCATGAGCACATTATGGAACTAAAGCTAAAGCAGATTTTAAAATACAGGATAAGTGTCAACAATATATACAATAATTGTGAATCACATACAATAAGAATGGGAAATTGCACATTAAAAGTTTGATCAAAATAAGTATGTAAATTATTTAAATTTTAGAGTTTAGAACAGTTTTAAATTAACCCATAAAGTATTTTACTGACAACTGCAAAATTTTGCTAAACTGCAAACTTTCACTGCAAAATTTTGCCAAACTCACATTAAGTGTGGAAATGACCCTAACTCTTATATTTATCTATAATTAGCTCTATTTAAAATTTACATTCAGTATATCTCAATTTAAGTTCACACATGAAGATCATGTTGAAAGTACAAAAATACATTATAACTCTAGAAAACTTTTGAAAAGATGTATTAAACATTATGGCTCTAAATGATGGGTATCTTTCTTCAAAGAAAGAATTTTTAGTGGATTGCAAAGAAAACTTGTTTTTAAGCTATAACAGATAAGCAAAATAAGGAATACTTTTATATATTCCTGAGCTTAAAGTATTTTGAGTAAAATGAAATTTTTTTTTGATGTCCATATGATTTCAGTTTGGTTTTTATTTAAACAAATTATTTTAATTTTTTATTGTTTTAATTTTTTGTTTTGTTTTCATTCTTTTTTAACTGTTTAATATGAATAACTGTTTAATGTGAATTTTTATTATACAATTTTTATTATTTTGTTTTCTTACACATCTACATAAGAGATGCATAAAATATATACTCGTTGGTTTAAAATAAATTTAAAGAGCTTTTTGTTTTATTTTTTAAGAAAATCTATGTTTCATGATAATTTCTACATCTCTTTCATATTTCTAATCTTACTTTCTGCTTAAAATAATTTGGTTTATTTATCTATGTCCTAGTCTTGACACTAGTCATGGTCCTAGATATGTTGATTCATTATTAGGGTAGGTCAGGCTCATAAGTCTTTTTCTGCTAAAGCCTTTGCTAGTGAAAGCAAATAACCTAGGGGAAGAAAAACTCTAAAATAAAGCTCGCAATAGTTTTGTGTGAGCTTGTCAACCAACAAATTTGTAAAAGATCTAATAATTTTAATCCTTTATTAACTTCAAACTATTATAAAATTATTACAGCTTGAATTTTTATTATTTTAAATAAGAATTTATAATATTAACTTGTGTTAAATATGTAAAAAAATGTTTAAAATGCTTTTTAGCAAGAAAAGAAACTAAATTCAGAAGATATTTTTATAAGGACTGTCATTTCTTTACAAAGAAATTATAAAAAACAAAGGTTTGTTATTATAATAATTTGTTGTTTTAATTTATTGTTTTGATTACAATTTATTTATATTTTTATTGATCAGAATTAATCAAAGTGACGTTGCTCGACTAGGCACACTACTACTAGGCAGTTCCCAATTTAAAAAAAAAATATTTTTAAAATAATTTTTCTCTAATATTAAGTAATAATAGTAGCAGAAGTGTGTACTAGAGTTTCATAATTTTTTATTTTCAAGAAATTAAGTTCTTTTATTTGTTTTTATTTTTAGTTAAACGAAAAAACAAAAAAAAATTTCTAAAACTAAATTATTGTTTTATTCTTTTGAATGTTTATTATTTGCTTAATTCAAGTTTTTTACATTCAACAAGCAGAATGTGCTCTAGTGGACAACAACTTTTAATTTAAGTTTAGTAAAAATATATCTAATACATAAGCATGTAATTACTTATTTATGCAGTAGTTCCATAAGTCATATAAAAAAAAAGTTATATAAAACATTATCTGAATGAAAGATCTTACATTGCTATATTTTTTTTTTTTGTTTTTTTGTTTTTTTGTTATTCACCTCCTCAAGGCCAAGAGGGCCACTACAGATGAGGAGGCTACTTAATGGTGGTTATAACCTTCTCTCAACTCTATAAATCCGAAACACGAACCTTGACGAACAAGGCCGCTGCGCGGAGAAACAAGTTGAGCGCGGTACTACCAGGAACGTGGTGGGGATCGAACTCGGAACCTCTCGCTTATGAAGCGAGCACTTTACCACTACACCAATATTGTATATGAGAAATATAAAGTACCACAGGTACTAACACATTTAACCCAAATAAACTTCAGAATGTTTAAAGTTTTTGTTCACCTGAGTTTTTGAAAATCGGAACAACAGATGTATTTTCCAGCAGGCAAGAAAACAAGACTCAGTCAAGCATTTATTAAATAGTTTAGAGAGAATTGAAGAGAGTTCTGGGGAGCACTTTGGTAAGACTATGACAGGAATGTTGTCTGGACCACAAGTGGTAGAAGAGTTTTATTGAGATATGGCAACGGAAGCTCAAGTGATATAAATATCTAACAATAGGTTAACCTGTTTAATTGAAATGGAAGGAAGAGAATGGTCATAAGATTTGAGAGTTGAATTAGAAGAAAAGTTTTTTGCAAATAGTTTTGCCTTATCCTTGGGAAAGGTAATAAGACCAGTCCCATAAATAAGAGATGTAATGTTAGACCTACCCTTGTTAAAAAAGCTGTTAAAGATTTTCGAAAAGTCTCTAGAGCCCAACTTCTGAGATGAAATACAAGGTTTATTGAACTGAGAAAAATGGAGCTTAGCATTAGACAGTGCCTTTATACAGCAATTTCTTGCAATAATAAATAGCTGTTTGTTCTCTAGAGAGTTGTTCTTCTAAAAAGATAAGATAAAATGATTACAATTAGATATCAGCTGCACAAGAAGGTGAAAACCATAGTGTAGAATGAGGCTCAGTTAGCATTGGGGTAGTAATAAGTATTGCGATGATAAGGTAAGTTCAAAAAGAAATTACAAGATGAAAGATTTAAAGAGATCATTAATATATTAATAATATATTAGATATTAGTTTTGATGTAACATAATTGCCCATACTTGAACAGTTATGATCGAGCAGAAATTAGTGAAATAGTTGGACTATTTATTTTACATTTGTTAAGTAAAGTAATCAATATTAATAAATTAGGTCTTTATTAAGATGATGGTTTAATAGTAATCTTTAAAAAATCTGGTCCACAGCCTGATAAAATTAGAAAAGATATAAAAATTTTCAAAAATATTAGCTTTAAAAGTTGTAAATTTTTTTGATTTCACATTTAACTTCTGTTAAAACTCATATGAGTCTTTCAAAAAACCAAATCAAGAATTTTGTATATTAATATTAACCCAAACCACCCACCTCAAATTTTTAAAACAAATCTTAATTTGTTAAAAGCCTGTTACTAATAAAGTTAATAACAGGCTAAACCAAAACTTCTCTAATAAAAATGTAATGAATTTTTCCAAACATATTTGTAAAGCATCCCTTAAAAGAATAGTTTTCAAAATTTCAAAATAAAATTTTGAAAAATAACCCTGGAAAAAATAATGCAAAAAAGCAAAATATAATTAAAAACATAATTTGGTTAAACCCCCATATAGCAAAAATGTTTCTACTAGCATAAAAAAAGTGTTTTTAAAACTTGTAGATAAATACTTTACACCCTCTTATTATTTCATAAAATTTTTGCACAAAAAATGTGAAGAGAATTATAAAAGGCTACAATAATGGCTTGATATATGAAATTCTAAATAAAAAAAGTAACAGAAAATTGTAATTCTAAACTAAAAAACAGTTGCCCATTGAATGGAAAATGTTTGTTAAAAAAAGTGGTATATAAATGTGTTGTTTCTTCTAAGAATGTACCTGAAAAACAATAGATTTGCTTAACGAGGGTGAATAAAAGAACAGTTTGTCAATCATAAGCAATCCTTTAAAAACAAAATGTATTCAAAAGACACCATAATATAGATGCAGAGTCCCAAAAAGACTCTGGATTTGAAAGTTATAGAAAGGATATTTCTTCTTGGTTTTTGGTATTTAGAAACTCTAAAAATATGAAAAAGCTTATGAACTACTTTTTGAGGTAAAAAGGGACTTTTAGGTTAGAGGAAAAATCAATTTTTAAATTTGAAATCATTACCTTATGTGTAAAGGTGGCAAGGACTCTGAGACTCTAGGCTAAAAAACAATAGGTTTCAAGTCATTAAATCTCATGAATTTTTTTCTTATTGCAGATCATGTCATTCAATATTTTTAGAACTCCTGTGCACCAGAGACCTGTAGGTAATAGAAGTTAGAGTCCTTTTGGGACTCTGCTTACCTGCACCAAGATATCAAAATATATATATATATATTAATATCTTTGATATCAATATATATATATATATATATATATATATATATATATATATATATATATATGTTGTTTTACTTAGTTCACTTAGATTATATGAAAAAGTTTTACAAATCATTACGAAATGCTTAAGAGCTACTTAATAAAAAAACAGAGTTAATTTTCAAATGTCCTCACAACAATAAATTTCTATTAAGCAACCACAAACCTGAAGATTAGATGTAAAGACACATAGTCATAACAACAGTTTTTTCCCTAAAGGTTTTTTCTGTATAGTTTTACGTAACTGATTTCAATTGTGTATAATAATTTTTTATTGAAAAAACTATATTTGTATTTTACCTGATGATTGCAACAGCATGAAAGTTGTGAAAATCATGTAGTTTGATTTTCTACCATATATATGTATATATATATATATATATATATATATATATATATATATATATATATATATATATATATATATATATATATTATATATATATATATATATATTACTTTTTCAAAACAGACTTCAAAGGTTATTAAAGGAACTTGAAAAGTCTGCTAAGTTATGTAATATTCAAAGTGCAACAGTAGAAATTGGAACAAATAAGATATATATGAACTCAGAAGATATCAGCAGTCATTGGAGAGAAAAAAGTAAGTGTTTTTATGAAACATGTTAAAATTGTATTTATTATTATGTAAAATTGTGTTATTAAGATTGATTTATTATCTTGTAAAAACTTTTTATGACGGTTATAATAAACCATATTAATGGACATAGACATGTAAATATTTCATATCAAGATGTATAGAGTTTAAATCACACCATGTCCCTAATAGTACCATGCTCAATAGGTTGTTGTTTTTTTTGTACAGCAGTCTCGTTGACCAAGGTTTGTCCTTTAGAGTTATAGAGTTGAGAAAGAATTGTAATAACAATTAAGCAAAAAAAAATTTATTGGCCTTTTTGACTGTAGCTTTTTTACCTTAGAGTAGCCTCCTTGGCTTCAGTTATTAAGCGACCGGGGTTGATATTTGACCAGAGCTGGGGCCCGGTTTAATAAAATGTAGCCGGGGCCGCATAAATGCTTATACATCCTAAAGTTTGTTTTTTTTTTATTTAAAATTCATGTTATATTTTGTATATATATGCATATATAAACATTATGATCAACATGATCATTATAATCATCATTACTAGAAATCATCATCATCATCATCATTATCATCATCATCATTATCATCATTATCATCATCATCATTATCATCATTATCGTCGTCATCATCATCATCATTATCATCAGGCTTTAGCCTTCCTCTTTTATGTTGTTTTTCTAATCATGGTCATCACTCAAATGAGCTATTATCTCTATTATGATAAACCAAAACTTATTCTTGCTTGGCTTCTTATTCAACAAATTGCACCCTTTTACTGTATCTGTCCCTTCATGCTATAAAAACTTTTATTAATCCATTTTTTTTCCTTGCACATAAAAAAAACCCTCATAACTCTTACTCATGTTCAGGTTTACTTTTTTTATACAACCTAAAACTTTTTAAATCTTCAGTTAACTGTTTCCCAGCTTTTTAACCTATCCTCTGTGTGAAAGTAACTCATAATTTAATAGTGGTTGCTTGCAACCTTATATAACCTTTCGGAAGTAAATTAGAGTTTAATAGTATAGAAATATATGCCAGTATTTAATAAATAGTAAATATATGTATAAAAGTATAATGTATAAAGAATTATAAATTTTTTTCTAGCTCCAGCTATCAGCCCCTGCTAAATCTTATAATTTTGCTGGGGCCAGGTTTGCAAAAAGTTTTACCACTTTCACCACTTTCTCAATTAATATTTAAAAGAAAAACTTTGGAATAAGATGCTTTTTAAGTCTTTACATTCTTCTACAACTTTTTACGTTCTAAAAAAACAAATTTAAAATTAAAAAAATAAAATCTCTACAATTTCTTGAAAAATTTTCAAATCTTAAAATATGCAATCTACAATACACAATTGTTGACTTTCTCTCCAAGCAATTCGAAAGTATTATTTTCACCATTTATACTTGCTACCTGTATAACCTGCAAGATACCTGCCTTTCTAAAACAATTCATTGCAGTTTTTGTCCATACAGCATCCCATGACTTATAGTTTCAAGAATGTTGATATTTTGGGTCGTTTTACCAGCAATGATGTATTTGATCTGATGCCTCACAACATTTGTGCGATAAAAGCCTTCAATGCCCTTATGACTCCCTGATTCATTGGTTGAGTTTCCGCGGTTTTGTTTGTGGTAAATTCAATTGCTTTAAGATAGTCATCATTAGGATGAACATGGTGGTTATCTATGATTAGAGCAACTTTTCTACCCTCAGCAATAATCTTTGTGTCAAGCCTTTTTACATAATCAGTAAAGATTTTAGAGTCCATCCAGGATTCATTTTGGGACTTGTATTGATAGGTAAGATATTGTAAGGTAGGCTTTTGACATCTTTGAAACATCCTGGATTTACTTCCTTTCTAATTATAAACATAACCAGCTTTTCACCAACCCCATTTCTATATCTGATATTTTTCTTTGATTGTCAGAACTGTCTTTTTTTGTGTAGATGCCTTGTTGAAATTTCTACCGCACTACGTTGCAATGTGTTCGATTTTTTTATTATATTTTAATACCATTATTTTGTTTGTTATATTTTGATAATATATCATATTGTTATGTTTTGAAATGTAAAGGAATGGTATCAATCAAAAAAAACTTAGATTAACTAATGGAGATTTTGTCAAAAGGAGTAAAAAATCATTTCGAATAATCGAATTTTTAAATAACTGCAGGTTTGAATAACTGATGGATATTTACATAAGTTTCTTAAGGAAAATTCATGGGGAAGGAAGATTGCTTCCAATATGCGGAAAACTTAAATAAGCGCCAGTTCGCAGGAGTTTACTGTATATATAAATGAAATAATAATTACAAAAATAATGATAATAATAATAACAAAAAAAAGCAACAATAATAATGATATTGGTACAAGATAGTCATATAGAATTGTACATAACATTTAGAATCATGTGTATTAACCATTAAATGGTAAACAAGATTAACCATTTAGAATTATCAAGTGATTTGTGTTTACTTTTTTTAGAATTAAAAGTTGAAGGTATTCCTGATGACCAAAATTTAATTAATAAAGAAAAAAACGTTTTTGTTGGTCATTGTATAAATAAAGAGCTTGTTAACAAAGAAGAAACTCCAATCTATAAAACTCAAGGACATATTTCTTCTAATACTAATAGCATTATTAGTGTGAGGTAAATCTTAATTAATACAAATAACATTATTAATGTGAGGTAAACCTTAGTTAAACATAAATAGTTTATTTTTTTATTTGAAAAATAAAAATTTTTTTAAAACAAATAATTTCAAATTGTTTTATTAAAAACAATTTTTGAAATATCTGTAAAATTCTTCTTTTTTGACCCAGATATTTATCTTTGTTTGAAAGAAAAAAACATTTTTTCATATGGACTTATTTGATGAGCTTTTATACCCATAAAATAGTCAAATATTTTAAGTATCCTTAAAATTTTTTAATAACAATTTTTTATATTAAGTAAAAATATAGTACAATTGGTTTTTAGAGACAAATATTTAAAAATAAAAATCATTTTTACATATAAGAAATAATATATAAGTACATATAAGTCTAATCATGGTATCAAGCCTTCCCAGTAAACGTGTGCGGTTTTTCCTCTTGTATGAGTGTTTTTATTTTATCAATTTGATCACGGCTGTTTGCAAGTTTTATTATAATAAGCGTTGCGGAAAAAAACTAAGTTTCAAAAACAAAGAAAGTAAAACTAACAAAATAGGAAATTAAAATAAACTTAAGTAGAAAAAAATAGAAAAAAAATAATTTAAATAATTTGTGCATTGCTTTTGTTTTTGTTTTTTGTGCATTCAATGAGTTATTATTTTCAGCAACAAGGTTGGATAAGGCAAAGCAAAAAAACAGTTTTAAGTCGACATTAAAAAGAATGATTTTCCAATATTTTATTTGTTTATTTTTAAAGAGAAAATGGAAAATATAAATTGCAATCTGTTTATAAAAAAAAATTTATTGTAACAAGTATATATTGTCCCTATATGAATATGCCTATGTAACTCATGCGTATACTTTATTGTATAACTTTTTTTATGACATAATTATATTGTTCATTAATATGCATGTTTAACTTATTTAAATAAGGCGTTTACTTCAAACACAGAATGTCCGTGGTTCGAAACTCATCGTTATCCATTTTTTAAAATTGTTTTTCTTTTAAATACAGCTGGTCATATATTTGCTTTGTAATCATTCATCTTTTATTTTTTGTATAAAAAAAATTTTTGTTGTGTGTTTTTAAATGATACACATCTCTTCACATTCAGACTTCTTGACCATTTGAGCTTGTGTACTTTCTTAGTAAGGGGCACACACATATATACACAGTTTTTAAGCTTTAATTAGGCCATGCTGTCTACTCATTTTTCACTTAGCCTTAATTGTTTCATATTACCTTTCTATTCCTGTACATTTTGTATCCCTAATCTTATAGCGATTTACAACTTTGGATATGTGTTGCTTTTTAACTTTCGGCTCAGTGGGCTTAGTTCTACCCGCCCCCTCCCCTTTTGGTCTACTATGTTATTGATGAACAATTGTTAATAATACTTATTGTTAATTGTTATGCATTTATTAATAATTAATAATAATTGTTTATGTATATTTCACCAGTAACGTACATAAAAGTATACGCATGTATCACATAGACATATTTATATAGGGACAATATATGTAAATAATTTTTTTTTGTTTTTGCTTTGCTTTATCCAATTTCGTTGCTAAAAATAACCACTCTAAAGAAATAAAAGTTAAAAACATTACACAAATTATTTAAATTATTAATTTTATTTTATTTTTTCCATTTAAATTTATCTTAATTTCCTATTTTGTTAGTTTTGCTTTCTTTGTTTTAGAAACTTAAACTTTTGAAAGGCTTGAGGTATTGTTACACAGGCAAACTATATTCCTGCCCAAGCTAAATTTATTTATTTTATCAAATCTAGCAAAGTTTAAATAGCCAAATTGGTAGTACTAACTAGAGTTAAAATATTTTTCCTTAGGTTTTTACAGTAATTAACAGCTTTAAAAGTTTATATAGAAAATATTTAAACAAATTTTTTTTCAACTCTTTATATT
The DNA here is from genome assembly GCF_038396675.1 of Hydra vulgaris. Classification (NCBI taxonomy): domain Eukaryota; kingdom Metazoa; phylum Cnidaria; class Hydrozoa; order Anthoathecata; family Hydridae; genus Hydra; species Hydra vulgaris. Next base: position 18,982,400 of record NC_088928.1, read on the forward strand.
TGCTATTATATATATATATATATATATATATATATATATATATATATATATATATATATATATATATATATATATATATATATAAATATATATATATATGTATATATATGTGTATATATATATATATATATATATATATATATATATATATATATATATATATATGTATATATATGTGTATATATATATATATATATATATATATATATATATATATATATATATATATATATATATATATATATATATATATATATATATATATATATACAGTATCGGACAAAACGAGTGCAACCAAATAATGCTAATTTAGATTTTTTATATAAAAGTGCTGCATTTTTTCAATTTAGAGAAATAACTATGTAACTGTTTAGAGACAAAGTTCTTCAAGTTTTATTCATCACAAAGTTCATTATTTGTACACGAAAATTAATAAATTAATCAAAAGTATTAAAAAAAGTTGATTTCCTTCTGGACAAAACAAGTGCAAATCGACAAAATGTTGACCAAGCTGTATTTCGCTATCAATATTTCGTGGCGAATCCTTTGTTGTCGATCACAGCCTTGCATCTTCGAGGCATAAATTCGATCAGGTGATCAATGAAACTTTGTGGAATCGCTGCCCAGGCCTTTTGGATTTCAAACAGTTAATCCTTATTACGAACACCTTCACGATTAATTCTGCGGTTGACGATCTCCCACAGTTTCTCGATAGGGTTGAGATCCGGAGATTGAGGCACCCAATCCATCACCGATAGGTGGTTGTCTTGAAACCACTGCTTGACTACTTTTGCAGTGTGTTTCGGATCGTTGTTTTGCTGAAAAACTTATTTTATTGGCATATTCCATTCAGCATGAGGTAACATAACATCTTTCAGGATAATTTTATACATGAAACGGTTCATTATTCCATCATTTCGATGTATTGGACCTAGACCGTCAGCAGAAAACACCCCCAGACCATTACATTGCCTCCACCATGCTTCACGGTCTTATGGCAGTAACGTAAATAGAGGCATTTTCCGGTCAGTCGATGTACACGGCAAATGCCATTGCTCCCAATGATGTTGAACTTCGATTCATCGCTGAACAGGACAGTTTTCCAGTCAATATGAGATGTAGCAAACAGGAGTCTTTTCTTCTGGTTTTTTAGTGAAATCAGCGGTTTCTTTGCAGGGCGTCGAAAAAACAATCCGGCTTCAACAGCACGTCATCTGATTGTTCGGTCCGATACAGGCAGCTCTAATTGCTTTTGTATTTTGACTGATGATATCTAGAGATCCTTTTTGACGGATCTGACAATCATAGAATCCTCTCTAGAAGTGATGAAACGCGGTCTTCCACCTTTGTTATCTGCTGCCAACTTCCCAGTAGAACGATATTTGGAACATAGTCTTGATATGGTCCATTTCTCACACGATATTTATCACAAATGCTTTTTTGTGACATTCCACTTACGTAATCGCCAATAATTTTCTTTCTTAGTTCCAATCCATGACTGTCGGGGGCCATTTTTGCAGTTGAAGTCATAAAAATGATAAAAATAAATAATCACGCTTCTCAAGGCTTACCGTGTTACATTTACCTTGTGATGATACAATAATGCTCTGTGGAACACAACGTCTTGGTTGGATGTGGACTGTATCGATGTAATGAAACACTTGTTGTATTTCACTTCTTGTATTGATGTTCTTCGATGAAACACTTTGATAAAACTCACTTCGATAAACTGTCTTGATAATACTGACTGATTGACTTCCATATACTGACTGAATTACATGTCAATTTACATGTCTCTTATATAGTAAAATGAACCTGTGTGAACCTGTTCTGGAAGATTCTAGATGCTTCTTTTTGATGCTTCTGGATGCGTCTGGATGCTTCTGAATGTTTCTGGATACTTCTGGATACTACTGGATGCTTCCAGATGCTTCTTCTGGAAACTTCTGGAAGCTTCTGCATGCTTCTGGAAACTTCTGGAAACTTCCTTTAATTATTAAAAAACTTCCGTGACGTTGACACGGACCAGACTTAAGAAAATGAAACAAACCAAAAAAGTTGCACTTGTTTTGTCCGCTGCAAAATGGCACTTGTCAACGAAATTCTGCCTGTGTACTGTCACCTGTCAGCTGATTGCTCATGTCATGGCATGCTATGACTCCAGGCTCCTGATCTGTTTGCTGTGGTAGTATAGTTCGTTTCGTTTTTAAAAGATGTAAAATTAGGAACACTTTTTAGCATTGTTCGATGTTGTTTGCAAATGTTTTGTTCAATACTATATATATATATATATATATATATATATATATATATATATATATATATATATATATATATATATATATATATATATATATATATATATATATATATATATATATATATATATATATATAATCAAATTCAACTAACTTTTAGTATTTTAATTAACTTTTGTTAATACCCTTTCAAGACCATTACATTGTATATTTGCTGGAAAATCTTGCACACATTTTTGATAGTTGCTATGAAAATTTGAATCTTATGGTAAAAGTATGAAAAAATGCAATAAAGATCTAATGGCCTTAACTGTATTTTCACTAGAAAATGAATTATGTATGTTTCATGCTAGAAAATGAATGCTTTTATCTTTGTAAGTTGGTTGCCCTTCTTCCCCCATTGATTGGTGCCACCCCAAACCCCCTCCCCCTTCCTCCCCCTACCTTAGTGAGTGGGGGGGTTCAGACCACATAAACACCACTGATTACCTATAATAAAATAGAATTTAAAGAAATAATGGTTTCATTTTGAAATTAATTTAGATATTTAGGTATTAAGTACCTAAATATCTAAATTAATTTAGAGACCTTTATTTGAACCATAATGAAGGTCTCTAAAAGTTACTGCCCCCTTTATATGTGCCCCTATCTATTATAAAGACCAGATCAAGGAAAGGATAACCAACCATATCTTTCCTTTTATTAAGAAATGACTTATAATTAGTTGCACCCTTTACATAATCCAGTTGGCAGATTAGAGGGGCACTGGTTTCTAGTAACACATACAACCGTTGATGATTGAAAAAAAGGGTAATTTAAAAATGCTGGCATTTTTAAATTACCCTGGATTTGACAAGTTTACATTTTCAGATAGTTAGGTCTAATGTTCTTACATGCTGTTAATCTTAGATCAAAACAAAGTGTTAGAAAAATTTACAAGCATCTCAAAATGGCTGAAAATTGGACTTTTTAGGCGAGTGGACATTTTGCTTTTAGATATATTTAAGTTCTAAACTGAAACAAGCTGCCTATTTTTGCCCGTTTATTGCAGACAGTAGTAGCTAATCAGAAAAGCTATCTGTAAAGACTTGTGGATGAACAGAATAATGCTACAGTTAGTTTCATTTTGGCATATTTTAGCAATTTTATGACTTTTTCCAAAGTTGAGGAGGTAATAATTTTTTTCTAATTTAACACAAGTTAATAAAAACCACTTTTTTAAAGAGAGAACTATCCAGAAAATAGTTCTAGAAAAAATGAGAAACTTGTTGAAAGTGAGAAAAAAGTTATACAACTCTAAAGTAGTCTGTTTTGACCATTTGTAATATATATATATGCTATGTATATATATATATATATATATATATATATATATATATATATATATATATATATATATATAATATATATATATATATATCACCCTAATTCTACCCGACCTTTCTGGCGACCTCAAAGTATTTGAGGGCCGCAAATACTTGCCAACCTTATTTTTCCTAATTCCAAGGATTGATATATATACATATAAGTAAATATATGTGTAAATATACACGTTGACTATATGCTTGTAAATATACACGCTATAACATATATATATATATATATATATATATATATATATATATATATATATATATATATATATATATATATATATATATGTGTGTATGTATGTATGTATATATATATATATATATATTAGGGCTGTCCAAAAAAATTTTTTTTCTCAGATTTGATTGCATAGTTGTTTATTTTGTGCCATTTGACATAGTAATTAACTGTGCAAAAAATCTTTCCAATCAGATAATGTTTAGGGGGTGCTCAATGACCATAAAGTTTTATGAAAAATGTGAAAAACATGGAAAAAGTAACAAAGTTCCACAAATTTCTAAAACTCGGTTAATTAGATTTTTCAGATTTGATAAGTTTTAATTATCTCTAAATATTAAATTCTGAATACAAATTACAATCCACATCCACTTTAGACTGGTTTATTAGCAGAGAAATTAATGAAATAAAATACTGCAATACGACTAAAGTTCTGCGGTTTTTGTTATATCAGAATTTTTCCAAAATAAAACACTAGGATTTTTGACTCTTTGTCATTGATTAAAATACGAATTATAAACAAAAAAACATATGAGCAATTAACATTTAATTATCGTAATGTTATAGTTCGTGCAATGTTAATGCTAGCGAGGACTATAACTCTTCAGAGTACACTTTCTGGCATCTGGCACTCGCTTTCTGTGATCCTCAACCACCTGAATTAACCTCTGCATTTCAGATTCATTCCTTGTAATCGATTCATTAAACATCGACATTAAAGCCACAGATCGTTCGGCAGCATCATTTACTACTTTCAATGAATATACTAAATTTTTTCCTTCTTGGTATTCTGGGGAATCATTCCAGGTAGCTGGATCGTTGTTGAACAGAAAATCAATATCAACCTTCATTGACTGCAACGCACTTGCTGAAACTGATGTCACCAGCATGTCCAGAGATTTCTTCTCTAGACTTTCAATGTTCTTAAATTTGATCAACCTTTCAGACCAGTTCTCACCGTGAAATTTCATGTTGGAAATCATTTTTCGCTTCTCTTCCGTTTGAAGTTTGTTTGAAAACAAAGCTAGTGGGACCAATTCTGGTGAAAGGTACCACAAATGGTTTTGAAAGTTCTTGACTGCTGCTTCGGAAATTGTTTTATTCACAACTGCAAACTGCTTAAGTTGCTGAAACAGAAACAAGTCATTAACTGGAGCATCGCTGGCATTTGTGCATGATATCCAAGATTTTACATAAACCAGACTAGCAAATAAGCAAAATTCACAGAGATTTTTTTCCTCTTTTGTGGTCAACTTGAACTCTTCACGAAATAAATAAATATTAAAACAATAAATAACCTTGCCATCCAGCGAGCCATGTGATAAGCACCAGGGATCTTGAAATGATAATTTTTCTCTTCTTGATCAGGCAGTTTTCCAAGTATTAACAGACAGAGATCCATGATTTCTTTGTAGTCATCCCTTGGCATTTTAACATGCAGGTTTTCTTTGAGGAATGCAATCACTTCATTTTGTAGTTCTTGCACCAGGGGTATTTTCATTCGAATGTCATCCAGAGGTTTAAAATTTCCTTGATTAACTTTGGGCCAATATTGCTGAAATCTCTGGAAAAGAGGTATGTTGGGACCAGATGATGGTCCAAATAGTGATCCAAACACTCCTGCTACTATGATCTCATGAACATGGTGTCTGCAAGCGAAATATAACAAATTTCTACCTATATGTTTCTCTAGAACTACACATGCACCATTTTTGGAGCCAGTGTTAGAGGCTGTAGTATCAAAACTCATTCCAATAACATCACCAATTATGTCCCAGAAATTAAGCAGATGAATAACTGCTTTTGCTTGGGCTTCTCCAGTTCCAGCTGATAGTTTTGCTATTCCAAGTATTTTGTCAACATTGTGACCTGTCACACCTACAGATAGCCGGTCAACATTTGCTTTAGGGGCTGCAGAATTTGTACGATCTATCATCAGTTTGCCATCCCAGTGGACAATTAATGGTGGTTTGTCCAAATCGCAGAATTCAGTTCGAACAGTGGCTTCAATATTTGATCGATGATAGGTTCGTTTTCTACGGACTGTAGAACGTGACAATGATCCATCATCGAGGTTCTGTCCACCAGCCCTTGCAATTGCTGCTGCTAGTATAGTAAATTTTGTGTCAGATAGATTAATTCTGTCTAATGTTGATGAAACATCAGGCGAGTCAAGAATTGTATCTAAGATACATTGTCGTTTTGGAGTACTTGCTAAACTTGATTCAGCTGACCCTGAAGAACTTGCTTTACTGACTTGTTATCTGTAATAAACAGGGATTTCTATCTCAAAATCTCTATCAACCATTTTGTCATTATCAACAGCATCATTATCGTTGTCATCACTATAACTTTCGTCATGTAAAGGTTCAATAACAGGAACTATTGCACTCGCACCAGATTGTCTTTGCTCTTCTTTTAGCTTTCGTTCTCTCTCTGCTTGTTTCCTTGCTTCATTTCTTTCTTCTAATTTTGAAAGTTCTTTGTCCTCTCCAAACATCACCATTTTTCTCTGACATCTCTGATCCAATAAAAATTCTTTATCTTCTTCAATTCTGATCATGGTTTCAGCATCCTTGTGGGCAATGTCAAAAAGTAGGCCAATGGTGTCTGTAAATGATTTCTCTCTCGATTTCTGAGAATCTGACAATCTGGATTTATTTTTTTTTATTAATTTAAATTCCTGGACTAAAGTTTTCAACTTTAAGACTACATTCGGATGAAATGCTGTCGGAATACGGGCTTTATTCCAAATAATAATCAGTTCATCAACAGTTGTTTTAAGACTTTCAGGCACTGACTTTTTGGTTGAATTAAGATGATAAAAAAATGTTTTTAAAACATCAGATGTTAAGGGAAGAACTTTATCTGGAAGATTTGGCTCTGGTTGTCCAATTAAAAAGATTTTGGTTTGAAGTCGTGTAGAAATAGCAACACGAGATGATGCTGCCATTTCAATGATAACTGAAATATTATGAGAAAATCAAAACTCAATACCATATTATACAAACTTATCATTCAGTTGTTGGTTTATGCAGCTGCAGCAATATATTATAATAATTATTACTAAAGAAATTAAATAAATATTTTCAAATTAGAAATTATTATTATCTGCACTTAATAACAAACAATACACTACCAGACTACCATGCTAGTTTTCTGTAATAGGTTACTAAGGTTAGGTACTATCAAAATATTAATACATTTGTTGTCAAACTGAAATTCCAAATAAAAATAATATTTATACTTGTAAACCTTTTTATTCTGTTTGAACAAATTCTAAATTGAGTTAAATAATAGTATTAAAATTATGAATACAAATTTTAACAAAATGATATAAACACAGTTGTTTTAAACACTAGCAGACATTTTTTAGTCTGGTGCCCTGATGACAGTTAATCTGCTGCACTTTAATTAATCTATATAGCACGCAATCAGACAATATTTCAGTGGAAAAAATCTAACTAACCAGGTTCTAGAAATTTTTGGAACTTTGGAACTTTTTACACGTTTTTGACGTTTTTCGTAAAACTTTATGGTCATTGAGCACCCCCTAAACATTATCTGATTGGAAAGATTTTTTCCACAATCAATTACTTTGTCAAATGGCACAAAATAAACAACTATGCATTCAAATCCGAGAAAAAATTTTTTTTCCTGTGTTCACATGAACAGCCCTAATATATATATATATATATATATATATATATATATATATATATATATATATATATATATATATATATATATATATATATATATATGTGTGTGTATATATATATATGTGTGTGTATATATATATATGTGTGTGTATATATATGTATATACATATATATATATATATATATATATATATATATATATATATATATATATATATATATATATATATATATATATATATATATATATATATATATATATATATAAGATATATATATAATTCAGGGACGTAGCACTCATTATAGGAGTGGTCCGGCAAATTCAATTATATTTATAACACATTAAAAAAACTGTTTACAACAATGAACTGTAATAACAAATGCACAAATCAAAACAGAGAAAACAACATTGATCGATGTTGTGAACCCTTAACAAAGTCATTAAGTGTTTCCTTCAGGTCAAGTGTATCTGTCCTTTCTTTGTGAACATTAAGTATTAATAAATGATTCAGCCGTTATTAAAACATTTTTGTCCTGAGATATGTTTTAACCCTCCTAAGAGCACTGAATGATCTTTATGATGTTGCATTTGTTGCTGGCATTACTAAAACAAGTTGAAGTACTTTTTTCACTTCAGACATAAGACTTTGTTGACCCTGAGAGAGAGAGAGGTGAAGTAATCCTTGACATCAAAGACATTTATATCATTTTTCAATGATTCATTTCTCTCTTTAAGGACCTGTTTGAAAATGTAGTCTAAACATGACAAGTTGTGCCTCAAGATATTTAAAATGATGTTTTATTAGATATTTAAAATGATGTTTTATCTGGATTTCTGAAATATGATTTGGACAATTGGATGCATTATTTGAAATACATTTATTAGTTTTTCAAGTAAAAATCTTCCTTTTCTCTAAGTTTGATATATTTTATTTGCTTTTTTTAATGATGTTACAGTGTGTATCAAGGTACCCCATGTAAGGATCAAGGGAATACCTTGGTACACATCAAGTGGAGTATTAAAGACAGTGAGTATGTATGTGGTTTGACTTTCTCTCCTAAAACTTGAACTTATTTTTTTTAACAAAAGCAATATTCATTTTTTAAACTCCTATCAGGAGTTTAAAAAATCAATATTGTGTCAAGTAATGTAGTTACATTAAATTAAGGTGGTAGACTTCTAAAATAAAAAAATTATATCTGACATTATTTTAATTGATTTTCTTCTTTTAAGCATCAATAAAATTTTAAAAAATCAGATTATTTTTTTTTTTGTTCTTTTTTCTATCTTTTTGGACAAATCTAAGTCGTTTTAGACCCAAAAAATGCAATTACTTGGAAAAGAGTTTTGCATTTTTTCATCTCAAAAGGTAAAATATATCAAATCTTAACAATTTATACCTTTGAAGTAAATAAATATCTTAAGATAAACAAAAATTTTTAATATTTTTTAATTTAAAAGCATTGTCAGGTTTTTTGTTACATCTAAATTTAGATCAACTTTTTGACATAATTGACCCTAAAAAAATTTTACTATTAATTTTTATTGATAATTTCTTTATCTCAGAGCATAAAGCTCATTAAAATGAACATTTGTACAAAACTTCCAGCTAATTGAACAAATATGTTTTTAATTGTGTTTGTCCTTTGTTGGCAACGAATAACAGTTTCAAAAAAATGTTTTAGTTTTCCCATTTAACTTAAAGTAAGTTTTAAAAATGACAAAAGAAAAGACATTAGAAAATTTGTTTTGTACAAATATTTGGAAAATCCAAATAGATTTTACAATTCAATAGCATAATAGTTGCAAATAAATCCCTACACTGTTAGCCATGTTGTTTAATGTTTTTTCTAAACAAAATCGATTAAATGCAAATCTGGTAATGGTGGAAAGAAGGTTTTTCAAGATATAAAACTGGTTAGAAAACTGGTTAACAGTTTTATGAATAATCAAAGCCTCTCATTAAGGGAACACTTAAAAAGATAATAGTTTTCTCATAGTTTTGTTGCAACAGTTTGAAATAAACATGTTTTTCATGCTTTTAAATTACAAAAGTGCCTAACCGTTCTGAAATTCAAAATAAAAGTGCAAGTACCCGCTGAAGAAAGTTTTATGACAAGTATATTTCTAAATTATTGAAGATAATAAAATTAAATGAAGTATTATTATCAGCAAATTCCTGATGCTGTCTATTATAATGCACAAATATAGAGGAAAAGCAGATAAGAAACTTAAATACACAAAACATGATAAGTTTGCTAAAATGCTTTGATTTGGCAAGCTATTTTCAGGTATGATAAAAAATCAGCACCCTACGCTTCTGATTCTTCGCACTTTCTGGTAAAATACATGTTAAAGAGTGTTTACAAAAACATCTTTTACCTCTTACTAAATCACATAATAGTAGATATGTGTTCTTGCCTGATTTATCATCATGTCATTATAGTAAACTGGCTATGAGATGGTATAAACAAAATGACATGAAAGTTTTGTTTAAAATAGCAAATCCTCCAAACTGCCCAGAATTGAAAATTATTGCAACGTAATGGGTAAGAATTAATTGAAAAATGAAGGAAAAAAAGAGCTATGCAGAAACATTAGGAATTTGAAAATGTCATTTAAAAAGTATCAAATAGTTTTGATTGTTGTTCTGTGCACAAGCCTTGGGTATCACCAAAACGAAAGTTCAAAAAACATTTTTTTATTTTCCTTAAATCAAACTTTTCTTGGTCCTTTGGAGGTTAGAGTTAATGGGAATATATTATTCACTCATTATTCAAGTTATAATATATGAAGAAAAAAAAAATTATAAAAAAAGCAAATAGCAAATACAAATAAAATAAACTTTCAAACAAATAAAATAAATTTTCATTGCAATATGTTCATTTGATTTCATCATCTACCAAATGAATTTGAAACACAATGTGAAACATAACCAGCATCTCACTGGATGTCAACAGCTGTCGATAATGTTATATTACAGATGTCACATTAGGGTAAATCATTATATTTTGGTCATTACACAAAAAGGGTTAAACTAAATACATAATTTTTTATTAATCTATCATATTTTCTAGCTAGGGTACAAAGAAAATTAGTTATGTACTAATAATTTATTTGAAACAAAAACTATTTAAATGTACAAAAACATAAGTCTATTTTCGACCCTAGATTTTTTCTAAATTCAACTAATTTTGTGAAATAGAAGGATTCAACATATGACTGAAATTCATCAAGTTTGTAAAAAATGTATTTGTTAATTTAATTTGCTCTAAATAAACTTTTTAGACTAGAAACTAAAACCTGAGTATTTGTTTTAAAGATTTTCTAAACTGTTGTGTAGCAGTAAACTGTTATTGTAATTTAAGTAAACTGTAGTGTAGCAGAATTTGAATCATACTTCTAGATTTAGCTTTTTAGATTTTAAATCTGAACCTTTTACAGTAATCTAAACTAGGTTGTTACCTGTTAGTTTTGTGTTGACAGTACCTGTTTTTTCAAGTATTAAAAAAGACAACATTTTATTAATTAAAGTAAGCAAAATATATTAGTACTTTGCCCACCTACTTTCACTTTTGCCATAGTAACCTACTTCCACAGTTGCAGAATTTTGATGTTAAACATAAATTTTATTTAAAAAGAAATGTTTTTTTTAATCAAACAAATATATGAACTATATAAGTATTTTTAAATAATATTATAACTTAAATATTTTGTTTGCAATTGAAATCTATTTTATTAAAAATAATAAATTTTTCTTATAATTTTTTTTAGTTTAATTGAAACTCAAGCCGACCCAAACGAAGTGGCATATAAAAAAAAAACATCTAAAAAAAGTAATAATAAAACTCCAAGAGATATTTTGATGAAAAAAGATCAAAAAATAATAGATTCTAATGAAACTCTAAATTGCAAACATGAAAGAGCTGGAATTCAAAAAGATTCACACAGGAAAATTATTTGTAAAGCTCAAAAAGATGCAGCCAAGATGACTGAAAATCAATACTCAGCTGAAATAACTGACATTGAAACTCAAAATTATGATCAAATTGATGTTGAAATTCAAGACTTGGTTAAGCAAACTGATATTAAAGCTCAGAAAGTCATTATTAATAAAAGTCAAGATTACACTGAGCAAACTGATGTCAAAAATAATCAAGATTTAACTGAGCAAACTGATATTAAAGCTCAGAAAGTCACTGTTAATCAAAAAAATCAAAATTACACTGAGCAAACTGATGTCAAAACTAAAGTTGATGTTAATGAAAGTCCAGATTTAATTAAGATATCTAATATCAAAACTAGTAAATCCACTGTTAATAAAAGTCAAAATTTAACTGAGCAAACTGATATTAAAGCTCAGAAACTTACTGTTAATAAAAAAAGTCAAGATTACACCAAGAAAACTGATGCCAAAAATAATAAAGGCACTGTCAATAAAATTCAAGATTTAACTGAGCAAATTGGTATTGAAGCTCAGAAAGCCCCTCCTAATAAAAGTCAAGATTACACTGAGCAAACTGATATCAAAACTAAAGGTGATGTTAATGAAAGTCCAGATCTAAATGAGAAATCTAATAAATCCACTGTTAATAAAAGTCAAGATTTGGCTGAGCAAATTGATATTAAAGCTCAAAAAGCCACTAGTATTAAAAGTCAAGTTTTAACTGAGCAAATTGATGTCAAAACTAATAAAGTTGATACTAATGAAAGTCAAGATTTGAACAAGCAAACTATTATTAAAGCTCAGAGAGCGGCTGTTAATAAAAGTCAAGATGACACTGAGCAAGCTGATGTCAAAACTATTAAAGTTGATGTCAATGAAAGTCCAGATTTAAATAAGAAATCTAATGTTAAAACTAATAAATCCAGTGTTAATAAAACTCAAGATTTATCTGAGCAAACTGATATTAAAGTTCAGAAAGTCACTGTTAATAAAAGTCAAGATTACACTAAGAAAACTGATATCAAAAATAATAAAGGCGCTGTCAATAAAATTCAAGATTTATCTGAGCAAACTGCTATTAAAACTCAGAAAGCCACTGTTAATAAAAGAAAAGATTACACTGAGCAAACTGATGTAAAAACTAAAGTTGATGTAAATGAAAGTTCAGATTTAACCAAGCAAACTGGTATCAAAACTAATGAAGCTATTGTTGATAAAAGTCCAGATTTAACAAAGCAAACTGATGTTAAAACTCATAAAGCCACTGTTAGTAAAAGTCAAGATTTAACTGAGAAAACTTATATAAAAGCTGATAAAGTTGCTGTTAATGAGAGTAAAGATATAACTGTACAAACTGATATTAAAGTTCAAAACTCTATTGATCTTGAAATCCAAAACTCAATTGATCTTGAAATTCAATGTTTAACTAAACAACTTGGCAGTACAAAAAAAATTCAGGTTTTTATATTTGAAAGCTTTAAAATATATTTTTTTGATTATATCATTATGCCTTAATGCAATTCTGAATATATAAGTTATACTTTTCATTAAATTAAGTTTTTAACATTGCATAAATTCAAAACACAATAAATTTTCATTACATAACACATTTAATAAAAAATTATTAATACATTACATAATACAATATATATATATATATATATATATATATATATATATATATATATATATATATATATATATGTATGTATAACATAACACATCATAATATAATATATATATATATATATATATGTGTGTGTGTATATATATATACACACATCATAATATAATAAGTTATAATATATATATATATATATATATATATATATATATATATATATATATATATATATATAACATAACTCATCATAATATAATAAGTTATCACATATAAGTTAACACATGTAATAAAAAATTACTGTTACATAACATAATATAATATATAAATAGTATATATATATATATATATATATATATATATATATATATATATATATATATATATAACATAACTCATCATAATATAATAAGTTATCACATATAAGTTAACACATGTAATAAAAAATTACTGTTACATAACATAATATAATATATAAATAGTATATATATATATATATATATATATATATATATATATATATATATATATATATATATATATATATATATATATATATATATATATATAACATAACACATCATAATATAATAAGTTATCATTACATAAATTTTTCCAACAAGTTTTTACAGCATAAATATTTATAATGTTATATAAACTGCAGTCATTATTTTAATAGCCATGTTTATCAGCATTCTTGGAATGGTTTCTTGTTATGGCATTAATAATATGTTTTCCAAAATGATTAAAAATTTTTATTTTTTAATAAGTGAAGCTTTATTATTTAATCTGTTACATAATTATTTTAAGTTTTCTTACTTTTACCTCTACTCTGATATTGCAATGTCACTGCCTCTGCTTTGAAACTGCCATATACAATTTATTAGTTGAACAATGCGATTTGATAAGAAGTTTTGCTTTATACTCTACTCCAGATCTTTTAATAAGTAAATTATGTAGTCTACTTTTTCTCTGTGAATTGATCAATCTTGGAGTATCATGCTAGTTTACATTATGTTCTTCATTTCAAAAAATTTAATAAAGTTGTTTCTAATTCTATTTTACTCCAGTGATAGTTTTATTAGTTGCTCTTTGTATGAGTTTAAATATTTTTAATTATTTTTCTTTAGAGAATGTTCAAAAGTTATATATCTAACAAGTTATCCAATCTTGCTCAACCAAATATCAATTGCAAAGTATCTGAAGATTCATGTATAGTTTTAAAGAGATCAATTGTAGAATCAAGTTTATGTTTTCCAACAAAACCTCTATTTAATGATTTTGAAAAACTAAGTTCTCAAAGTAAAAAAACTGAATCAGTTAGTGCTTATTCAGATTTTTTAGATTTAAATGATGACAAGCCAAAAAAAACTTTTCAAAACAATACTCTTTGTTCTCAGAAAGTTTGTAATGAAAATCCCAAGAGAATGAATACAAAAGTTGAATCATCTTTCCTTACTCACCTGAGTGATGTTAAATCTGATTTAAAAACAGGTTACTCCATAGATATAATACATAATGAAAATGATTCAAATAATAAAAGTGATTCAAGTAACAGTAGTTTTGATTATAATCAAGAAGTGGATCTCGACCAATTTGAATTTATTGAAAGCATGATAGAGAACATGCCAAATCAAAAGTTAGTTTTGTTTAGTAACTTTATTTTTAGTTTATTTTTAATAAATTAAGATAGGATCTTTAATAGTATTGAAAAAGTAATTGCAATGTTATGCTTGTAAAAGATATTTTCAACAAGTTTATAAAATATTTTGACTCCAGATTATTCATTTAAAAAATATTTTGTAGAGAAAATAAATTGTAGCATTATTATGTATAGTGTTATAGTGATGCATATTATATTTCTTAGGTTTCAAGAATCTAAAGATGTTTTAAAAACGGTTCAATCTAAAGTAAAAAAATTTTTTATTGCTGTTGTTAGTTTTTATTAATCATTGCTATTAATTAGATAATCATATTTTTCAAGTAATATGTTATCATAATATTTTTCTATTGTCTTTATTAGAATGTATTCCATTCATGTATAGATGAAAGTTGGGTTAGACCTTGTTCAACCATTGGTAACAATGATTCACCAAATTTAGTTGCGACAATCAATAATGCGCGATATATTTCTCAAAAAGATAAAAAAACTGAAATCATTACTAAAGATTGGTTTGTTGTTTTTAATACCATAGTTGTAAGTTTTTAAATAACCAATATATTGTTACAGCTGAATTAAGTTTTGCAGGTTGCTATTTTTTTATAAAAAATAGGGATTATATAAAAAATACCTTTTTATTAATAAAAAAAATTGTTTCTTTAAGGGGGATTATATAAAAAATACCCTTTTTTTAAAAAGAAAAATTAATACTTTTAGGGGGATTATATAAAAATATATATTTTTATTAAAAAAAAATTTTTTTATACTTTTAGGGGGATTAATAATAGAACAACAGCTAAACTAATATTAAAGAGAGCAAAAAAAATGGAAGGAAAAAAAAAAAGAGGTTTAGGTAATATAATATATTTTTAATTTTTTTTTTTTTTAACATCTTCTCTTCCAACAAGGCTGCAAGCAACCACTAATTAGAGTTCAAAGTTATTGGACAAGAAAAGGTGAAGATTGAAAAGCAAGATAAAGATTGACAAACAACTTAAAGGATTGCAAATTATATGAATCAGGAAAGCAAGATGAACAAAGCGAACTCTAAAGAACTGATGTTCGAGGAAAAAAACTAGAGAAATAAGAGTTTCTGGAGCACTTAAAAACAGTCACAGAAAAAGAATGAGACTTAATTGAATGACGAGTAACACGAGAATGAATTTTAGTAGATGACACAAGAGACGCTAGCTCTTTAGAGCAGTGCCCATTATAGTATTTGTAGAAAAGAGAAAGAGAAGCACTATTACAACAATGTGATAATGGTTGGAGGTTGGCTGCAAGAGCAGTTTCAACTATGTTTTTAATGCATTTTTACACCTTGTCTATAAGAGAAAGGGCTTCATTAGAAGATCTGTCCTAGATATGGTAACAGTATTCCATACAAGGTTGGATTTGAGATTTACAGAGATAGAGAATAGAATCCAGAGTAAGAAAGTGTAATCCAGAGTAAGCTCGATAAAGAGATGCAACCTTAGCAGATGCTAATTTTGTAATGGATTTGATAAATGGTTTCCAAAAAAGATCAAAAGTAAAAGTTAATCCTAGAAGATGAAGGGTAGGTGACTCATGGAGTACATCACCGTTCATAAATATAGGAATATCTAATTTATTGCGATAACGATTGGCTGAAAAAAAGTTTTATCTGAATTAAAGTTCACCAGCCACTGTGAGCCCCATGCTGTAGCAGAAGTGAGATCTTTTTCAAACTCAAATGTTTGAAAAAAGGAAATATATAAAATGCAGCAATATTTTTCTTTTAGAACCTTATAAAAGATACCATTCTGTTAAACAAAAACATGATATAATATTACCTTTGAATCTTTAAGGTAAAACTTTGAAATGTGTTCTGTTGGTATTGCTTGTATTTTTTCGTTGTTTGAATGGCATGATGAAAAATAACATGTTTATTTACAGAATGGACTCCCTCTTGGTTAGAAGGCAGTGGCATGCTGGCCCCAGAAGCTATGCGTGAATCCCGCATAAGCCTATCGATATTTATCCTTTGAATTTTTTTGCTTTTACTACATTCTAAAAATGATATATATACAAATATATATATATATATATATATATATATATATATATATATATATATATATATATACAGTATTGGACAAAACAACTCCAACCAACATCGAGCAATGCTAAAAAGTGTTCCTAATTTTACATGTCTTAAAAACAAAACGAACTATACTACCACAGCAAACAGTTCAGGAGTCTGGAGTCATAGCATGCCATGACATGAGCAATTAGCTGACAGGTGACAGCACACAGGCAGAATTTTGTTGACAAGTGCAATTTTGCAGCGGACAAAACAAGTGCAACTTTTTTGGTTTGTTTCATTTTCTTAAGTCTGATCCGTGTCAACGTCACGGAAGTTTTTTTAATATTTAAAGCAAGTATCCAGAAGTTTCCAAAAGCATGCAGAAGCTTCCAGAAGTTTCCAGAAATAGCATCTGAAAGCATCCAGTAGTATCCAGAAATATCCAGAAACATTCAGAAGCATCCAGGGGTATCCAGAAGCTTCCAGAAGCATCGAAAAGAAGCATCTAGAATCTTCCAGAACAGGTTCACACAGGTTCATTTTACTATATAAGAGACATGTAAATCGACATGTAATTCAGTCAGTATATGGAAGTCAATCAGTCAGTATTATCAAGAAGTTTATCGAAGTGAGTTTTATCAAAGTGTTTTATCGAAGAACATCAATACAAGAAGTGAAATACAACAAGTGTTTCATTACATCAATACAGTCCACATCCAACCAAGACGTTGCGTTCCACAGAGCATTATTGTATCATCACAAGGTATATATAACATGGTAAGCCTTGAGAAGCGCGATTATTTATTTTTATTATTTTTATGACTTCAAGTGCAAAAATGGCTCCCGACAGTCTTGGATTGGAACTAAGAAAGAAAATTGGTGGCGATTACGTAAGTGGAATGTCACAAAAAAGTATTTGTGATATATGTCGCGTGAAAAAATGGACTGTATCAAGACTATGTTCCAAATATCGTTCTACGGGGAAGTGGGCAGCAGATAACAAAGGTGGAAGACCGCGTTCCACCACTTATAGAGAGGATTCTATGATCGTCAGATCCGTCAAGAAGGATCCATGCATATCATCAGTTGAGATACAAAAGCAATTAGAGCTGCCTGTATCGGATCGAACAATCAGACGACATGCTGTTGAAGCCGGATTGTTTTCTCTGCGTCCTGCAAAGAAACTGCTAATTTCACTAAAAAACCAGAAGAAAAGACTCCTGTTTGCTACATCTCATATTGACTGGAATGTGCAGAAATGGCGAACTGTCCTGTTCAGTGATGAATCGAAGTTCAACATCATTGGGAGCGATGGCATTTGCTGTGTATGTCAACCCGCCAGAAAACGCCTTGATTTATGTTACTGCCATAAGACCGTGAAGCATGGTGGAGGCAATGTAATGGTCTGGGGTTGTTTTTAAGCTAACGGTCTAGGTCCAATACATCGAAACAATGGAATAATGGACTGTTTCATGTATAAAAATATCCTGAAAGATGTTATGTTACCTCATGCTGAATGGAATATGCCAATAAAATGGATTTTTCAGCAAGACAACGATCTGAAACACACTGCAAAAGTAGTCAAGCAGTGGTTTCAAGACAACCACCAATCGGTGATGGATTGGCCGCCTCAATCTGCGGATCTCAACCCTATCGAGAACCTGTGGGAGATCTTCAACCGCAGAATTAATCGTGAAGGTGTTCGTAATAAGGATCAACTGTTTGAATGAATCCTAACGGCCTGGGCAGCGATTCCACAAAGTTTCATTGATCATCTGTTCGAATCTATGCCTCGAAGATGCAAGGCTGTAATCGACAACAAAGTATTCGCCACGAAATATTGATAGCGAAGTACAGCTTGGTCAACATTTTGTCGAGTTGCACTTGTTTTGTCCAGAAGGAAATCAAGTTTTTTTAATACTTTTGATTAATTTATTAATTTTCGTGTACAATTAATGAACTTTGTGATGAATAAAACTTGAAGAACTTTGTCTCTAAACAGTTACATAGTTATTTCTCTAAATTGAAAAAATGCAGCACTTTTATATAAAGAAACTAAATTAGCATTATTTGGTTGCATTCGTTTTGTCCGATACTGTATATATATATATATATATATATATATATATATATATATATATATATATATATATATATATATATATATATATATATATATATATATATATATAAGCCTTCAAATTAAGCATGTTGAAAAATCTGCACAAATATGCCTTTTTCAAAAAATCCCGCATGGGCTTTTTTGAGCCAGCACACCCCTGTCAAATGTTAGATAAGAAATTAAATCTCACATAAATACATAATGAAAAATTTAGTTTGTTTTTTTTGTTTTTATCGTGCTCCCAGAAGTCCTTATGGTCTTATCACAGAGCACCGCAAAAGAGCATTTAACTAGCCTAATGTTGCTTATTGGGCTCGAGCTGGCATTGAATCACCAACCTCATGGCTCTGAGCCAGATCCCTTGCGACAAGGTTGCATTAGGGTTTCCAAAAAACCATATTTATAAAAAACTTCGGTTTCAGTTTTAATTAAGAAAAAAACCGCGGTTAACCGTGGTTTTTGGTTTTTCTTGTTAAATAATGAAACTTATGTAAGTTTATCTTGTATTGTTTATCAAATAAGTTATTTAAACAAATTGTTTTAACATTATGTTTATGTTTCGAAATAAAACTTATAATGACTTATTTTTATTGTAAAAAAATTTCTTCTCAATAAAGATCACACACTTGCCCAAATCTATTGATTAATTCAAAAGGCTTAAGCAAGAGATTTCGTTGTACTGAAATACGGGAAAAAGAACACAAAATCTTAAAAAAATTTACAATGCGATTCTCTCTATAAAACCCACACCAACAGATGTCAAACGCATTTTTTCTTCTTTATTGAGAAGCTTGAAAAAATGCGTTTGACATCTGTTGGTGTGGGTTTTATAGAGAGAATCGCATTGTAAATTTTTTTAAGATTTTGTGTTCTTTTTCCCGTATTTCGGTACAACGAAATCTCTTGCTTAAGCCTTTTGAATTAATCAATAGATTTGGGCAAGTGTGTGATGATATCTTTATTGAGAAGTGCGTTTAATTCGTCCTAAAGAGAAACAGATGAACTTTCTAATGTTGTACATGGTGCTTCAGCTAATAGTGGTTCCTCATCATTAAAAGTAAATCCAAAAAGCCTAAATGCAAGTTTTCCAGCAATATCTAAAATATTTTTTAATGGAACAACTAAAGGATCTTTTAGACATTAACAACTGTATAACATTTTCGTTAATTCTTTCATCGACGTGCTTTTTTAAATTTCCTTAACAACTGTATAACATTTCTGTTAATTCTTTCATCGGCGTGCTTTTTTAAATTTGAATGCAATAAAAATGCGATCTCTGTATTTATAGGAAATAGTTTTGGAAGCACGAACTCAAGAACAGTATCTGATTTCGCTGCATTTTTTCTGCTATGAAATTCCACTGCTAGTTTTACTGGCTCTAAAGCAGCATGTAATGAAGCTAATGACTCAAAATCTAACTTGTTAATTGTATCAAGAGCATTTAATTCAGCAAAAATCAGGAATAAACATTTCCTAATTTTTAACAAAGGCACAGCCATGAAAAAAGTGAATTTCAACGATGAAGAATATCTTGACATTTTTATAAATTTCACTATTTTTGTGCATTCATTAAATTTTTAGGGTAGTATTAAATTTTTAGGGTATTAAATTTTTAGGGTAGTCAACATTATTCTTATTGTTTACTGATTCAAAACTAAAATTATCATCGTAAATTCCATGATCATCCTGTTCTGAATCACTGTCCATTTCTTTGGGAACTGGTACGTTTGTGTCTTTATTTTTCTTGTATAACGTGTTGCATACACCAAGATGAATTCCATGATTAAAGCAAAACTGATCAACAATGTCCATTAAATGCATGAGCTTCTGGTTTATTGCTGCACCATCTTGAGTTGAACCTACTCCATCTCTATCCATACAGACACCAAATGAATTCAAATGATACTTAATATTTTGAATTAAACTTTCAGCTGGACAGGAACCATAAATCTTAATGAGGCTAATACTATAGATTTTCTTACATTCACTTTCATGCAGGTTGACACCAATGTATCTTGTGTGCCTCAAAGATGTGTATTATTCATGAATTTAGCTGAATTTATGCCCCATTAGAATTTTTTTGATAATTTTTTGTTTTATCACTTTCTTTTTATAAGAAAATCTTGATGGATTAAATTCATCACAGTCGTAAGGTTTTTAAGAAGATGATTTCCTCTTTGTTAAATCAATGAGCGAATAAAATTGTTCATTATCGCATTAAGCGAAACACTATCTGTAGCTAGATCAGCTACAATTTTTTTAAGGCTCATTTTTTGTAAACAACTGTCCATGGTTTTAGTTTTTTTTTTCCAGTGGTGGATTTGAGCTACTGCTTGATTCTTCAGTCGAAGGACTATCGATAATAATTCCATGACGCAAAATATGATTCTGCAAAATAGTTGTGGATACACAGGAGCATGTTACAACAGAACCGTATCTATTACAGATGCCTTCAGCATCTCTTGAATTTGGAATTTTACGCCAAGTAGCAAATTTCCAAACTGATGACATGATTTTAATATTTTAAAAATTAAATTTTTGATTTTAATATTTCATTTTAAAATTTTTTTAAAAAGATTTTAATAATTATTTTAAAAACATGATTTTAATATTTTAAAAAATTAAATTTTATACTTTAGACTTAATATTCAAATATATTTGCATGTTTTATTTGTTAATCAAACTTTTTTTAAGATTACTTGAATAATTTTGAAAATGAAAAGATGTGTCAAGCTTTCCAGCAACATACAATCTAAATGATAAAATAAAAATTTAATTACTTTTAAATTTGTTTTTTATATAATTTTCTTTAATAAATAAACATTCAAAAGACATTATACAAAAAAATCGCATAAAAACCATTTTTGAAAATCGACAGTTTTCATTTATATCGGTTTTGACAAAAAAACGCGGTTTTTGGTTATCGGTTAAAACCAATTGGAAACCCTACGGCTGCATGTTTATGTATGTACTATAATTATATTTTATCTTTTTATTGCTGTGATTGGTACATTGAACGGATTTATGATCAAGTGTTTAAAAGAATTAAAGTATTAACAGAATTATTGAAGAAATGGTTTTAATATATATATATATATATATATATATATATATATATATATATATATATATATATATATATATATATATATATATTTAATAAAATTTATCATAATGTTCTATCAAAAGATGTTATTAGTTAAATTATTTTAATAATTTATATAAATAAAAATAATATAACTTATTTAATTTTAATAAAATACAGAATAATGTGTATGCATGATTATGCTCTTAAATTATAAACAAAAGTAGTATTAAAGTAGTATTAGTAAATAAATAGTAAAAATAACAAATAAATATTTTACTTACTATTCATGTTATTTTATTATTAAAATATGTATGCATAGTTATTTTTATAATAAAATAATCTGGATAGTAAGTAAAGTCTAATAAATACTATACTATATAAATAACACGAATATACTATATAAATAACACGAATATACTAAATAACACAACTATACTATATAAATAACACGAGTATACTATATAAATAATACAAATATACTATATAAACAACACAAGTATACAATATAGATAACACGAATATACTACATAAGTAACACAAATATACTATATAAGTAACACAAATATACTACATAAGTAACACAAATATACTATATAAGTAACACAAATATACTATATAAGTAACACAAATATACTATATAAGTAACATAAATATACTATATAAGTAACACAAATATACTATATAAGTAACACAAATATACTATATAAGTAACACAAATATACTACATAAGTAACACAAATATACTATATAAGTAACACAAATATACTATATAAGTAACACAAATATACTATATAAGTAACACAAATATACTATATAAATAACACGAATATACTATATAAGTAACATAAATATACTATATGAGTAACACAAATATACTTTATAAGTAACACGAATATACTATATAAGTAACATAAATATACTATATAAATAACACAAATAGTAAATACATAAATAGTATATGAATGGGAAGAAAAAATAACAAAAATTTGAAAATATTTTTTTTCAGATAGTCATTCAGCTGTTAGTTTGAATGAAAAAGTGAAAAGGTTTTTTAAAATAATTTTTAATTTATTTTCTATGTTATATATTTACTTTACATTTATATGTAAATTATGCAAAATAAGAAAATCCTTTTTTCAAAATGATAACACCCATAATATTATGATGATTTTGACTGTTTAATTTTTATCAAATTAATTCATTAAACAACATCATTCTCATATAATTGACAAAATTTTAGGCATATTTTAGTTTCGTTTTAGACTTAAGTAATAGTGATGTGTTCATTGTGATTTGTACAAATTATAGTAATGTGTCAGAGATTTTGCTGTGATTGGTACAAATAATAGTAATGTGTGATTGAATTTGCCTCAAATTATCGGTACAAAAAATATACTTTGAATTTTTTCTAATGAGCATTTATGCTATGAGAACACACACACATGCCTGTGTGTGTTAAAAAAGTTAATAAGAAAAAATACTTCCAAATATGATTTTTTGTGTATGTAAGTAAGAATTTTTGAATTACAATTAAAAATGTAAAAATTGGTTATTTGAATACTTAATTTCTCTAGATTTAGTTAAGTGGTAAGAAAGTTTTTTTTAAATAAATCCACAGAGTTCAATTTAGAAACAACTGTTGCTCACACTGATTCGATATTTATCATATTTTTAAATTACATCTGGATCCTAAAGTTTACATGATATTTAAATTTTTTCACAATAGGAGTATCGTAAATATGGATGAAATATTGAATAAAAAGGCACAAAGTATGGTTGATAGGAAATATGAGCCTTTGTTTCTTCCAAAAGTCCACCCACATTCCTTATCTACTAGCTCTTCATCAATTGTAAAGGTAGCTAAATTAATTTTTAATTTCAGTTATATTTTTTAGATAACCTGAACATCTTTTTAGCATGAGGTTCAGTGATTGAATCCTAACATACTTTTTAGTATAGCACTTGATTCTACATGAATTGGCCTTGCAAGATTCTTGTATATGTTATTTCCATGGTAAAGTGGTTATCTTTATACCTGATTCAATAAAAATCCATCAAATTTAATAATTGTTATGTTTTTTTTACCATTTTGCACCAAGCTGCAGGATGATTCTGAATCATGTCAGGATGAATCAATGAATCATCCTGACAGCACCAGCTGTCAGGATAATTCTTGTGACAGTAAGGCAATTTTTGTATAATATTTATTTTTCTTGTGAGAATAAGTTTAGCACGTATATTACTTTTTCCAAGTTGATGGGCTTACTTTTGAATATACTGTTGGAAATACTCGAAGCTCTAAAACCAATGAATCACCATCAAAGTCATCAAAATGAATCTCTAGTATTTTTAATTCATTGGTTAAACACTGTTTGCTCGCCACTTTCAAATAAACTGCTCTGCTTAAAAAAATAGCATCAGCGTTGGTTGATAAAATCAATCTTTTATGGAGTTAATAATAGAATCATAAGCTCCATAGTAATACAGATTTTCCACATAATTTGCTCTCGCTGTTGCCCCTCTTGGTTTCTTTTGAGATAATGCAGTAAAAACTAATAGAATTTTTTCTTTCTCAGAAAACTAGAAACTAGGCAGTTAAACGCTTTTATTTTTTTAGCTGACACTTATCTTTTTGTAAATCAAGCTAAATTTTTACTTATTCCTCATGTTTTTTAATATTTAAACAACAAACTATTTTCTAAGTTTTTGAGAGGTCCCTAATTTCATTCAGTTGTTAGCTTAAATACAGACCAAAATATAAGTTTAAGAAGTTCATTTGATTTTTACAGCCTTTGATCCTTGGTCTTGTAATGAAATCCAAATTTTCTGCTGATTGCTCCCATAACTTTAGAAAGTCTTTGTCTATTGTATTTTTTAAAACACTTTATCACGAGAACAATAAAAACAGCTATGACAGTTATAAAAATGGTCTGTTGTTACTCAAAGTTCATTGAGCTTTTGGATAGAGTATTGGATAGCTCAGTTGGTTAAAGCCACGATAGTTCAGTTAATTAGTCCGAGCCGGGATAGCTCAGTTGGTTAGAGCGCTGTTAAAGTTCCAAACTATTATTGGTCATAGCAGCAGGATGTACACAAAATGATTACTGTTCAAAATCTGTTCCCTTGTCAGCCATAATGAAATAGAAATTTGGACCACAAATTGTTGAAACTTTTATTCTTAAAACTATGCCATGATATGCAACAATTCGTTCTGGATGTCATGAGGAATGTATTTCCACCTGATCTGCCTTTAGATGGGTTGATATTTTCTTGTATTTTGTTCCAAGACAATACAAAATCTGAGTTAATTTATCATTATTATTGAGCTCCTACAATGAAATTCCTTGACATGAAAGATATCCGACGCAACTAATTTCTTGTAAACGTTTACACTCAATTTGTCTCCGTTAGGTGGTTTAATAATCAATTTTTTCAAAGTTGTTAAAATGAAGGTTAGCAAAGTGATAAATGTAGAAGACTTAATGAAAGCAGATTCTTGATAACAGTAAAATCACTTGGGTACTTTTTTCCTATGCTGAAGACCTTTTGGATATGTACGATGTTTCCTCCTTTTTCTTTTAAATTGCTTTTATTTTCTTCAGAATGGCAGTAAAAGCACAATACGCATTAACATTTAATTACCATTCTTTGGTATGAGGTTGTTGTTGCCTGCATAGTATGCTTATTGTCTGATCCCTTCAATACTTGAAAATCAGAATCTTCTTCAATGCATAATCATTTCTTCAAATCGCTGTAATTGTCTATGGTTGGTTTATTCTTCATTATCCTTTTTCATTATCCCTATTTCTAATATTTATCAAAACATATTCCAATATTAACTTTATATATTTGATTTTAAATCTCACTTAACCATGATAATTTTATTTTGCTACAAAGAGATCTGTGTCAATATTTATTTTGTGGTTGAAAGCAAATATATATATAAAGTTTGTTATATTGAAGACAAATTACTATTTAATATAATATTATATTTAATGTATATTTAATATGTAATGATGTAATGGACCACATAACCTCATAATGACCAATAAACCTAATGATAATGATGATGTAATGGACCACATAACCTCATCTTTAGTCTATTAATTAATTTTATTAACTTTAATGAACGATAAACTTTTTGCGCAATTTGTTTCTCGATTTTTAAAGAAAGTCAATAGAATAAATCCCGCCAAAATCGTTTTTTTGTAAATACATTGTGAAAATTTACTTAAAAAAATAAACTTTATACAAGTTCTCACTTCAACAAAAATATCTTCCTTTATAGCACTTATTTTCTTTTCTATTTCCTAAATTAAAATTTGAAAACTGTTAAAAATTTGTATTTTGTGTCTTAATTTTTACCACAACGATGGATATATATATATATATGCAGGGACTGGTGAGCGTTTTTTGATGTTTGAGATTAAATTAAAATTTATTATTAAACCATAGTCATAGTATTTAAATACTATGACTATGATTAAACTTATAAAATTTGTAACCCCCTCTAATTGATGGGGTTCAAATTTTATATAGGGGGCGACTGAATAAGTGCGAATTTCATAACTGCGAATCTGCATAAGTGCGACTGGCATAAGTGCGAACTGGCATAAGTGCGAACTGGCACAAGCGCGAACTGGCATAAGTGCGAATCACTTGCAAAAACTGGCATAAGTGCGAACTGGCATAAGTGCGCCGAAAGAATTTGCAAACATTGGCATAAGTGCGAACCAACTGCAAAAACTGGCATAAGTGCGAACTGGCACAAGCGCGAATTAGCATAAGTGCGCCGAAAGAATTTGCAAACATTGGCATAAGTGGCGAATTGGCAAGTTCGCACTTATGCCGATTTCTTTCTTTGCAACTGCTTCGCACTTATGCAGATTCGCAGTTATGAAATTCGCACTTATTCAGCCTTCTCTTATATAGTTATAATTTTTGAACGCTAAGAGAGTATTATATGAAGTTAAAAATTTATCCATGAATTTAAATTTAGTTAAGAATAGTAAAAATAATATTTTATCAACTTGTTGCTCTCACGTTTGAAGCAGTTGCGGCTAAAATTTTAGGGCTCTTTTGTTCCTACACTCCAATCATCGCAATTTTTTGCAAAGCATCTTTATTTGACATAAGTATAAACATATAAATGTTTGGAGCTCGTTCCATGTCTAAACGTTATCTATCTCAAAGATTAAAAAATGCTTGATCATATTATCTTGATATTGACATATATATATATATATATATATATATATATATATATATATATATATAGATATATATATATATATATAAACATTAGAGTGCTATATATATAGCACTCTAATGTTTATAAACCAATTTGCAATGCAAAACAAAGTTCATTTTTGGGTAAATAAATATTTTTTTGATCTGATTTAACTTTTACAAATATTCGAAATATTTTTGTTATTATTAAACTAAATTTTTAATGGATGATTTTAAAGCTTCGTTGCGACAATCGAAACTCCTTTCGGCTAAACATCTCAAAGCTAATAAATGAAACGAGAATTCATTAAAGTAACTTTAAATACTTAACCGAATTTTAAATCAACTTGCAAATGCTTATAACTCTTTTTATTTTTTGTCGTTTAATATTTTAGCGATTTTTATATACGCTTTTATTCTAAATACTAAGTTATAAAGCTTATATTATATTTACGTTACATTTTGTACATTTTAATTATGTAAAGTAAATTAATTTTTTTCTGTTACTTGCATTTAAAGAACTATTTAGATTTTTTTACGAAAAGACTTTCGTAGTTATTTTTATTCGACAAATTTATAAACGTGTACATTCCAAGAAACGAAATGGCTGAAATCATACAAATTTAATGCGGCATTCTACAAAAATATTTTTCGCTTTTACTTTTGTTTTATCTAATAGCATTTAATAAAGTTAATATAACTTTTTATTCAAAAAGAACTTAAACATCATTGGTACCTAAAATAAAAAATCTAAATTTGTCATTAAGAGCGTTAAAAAGCGTTTACAAAAAGTAACTTAAAATGTTTGTAAATTATAGGTTTTTTATCGTTAGATTTACGGAAAAATTATTGTGAAAAAATATATTGTTATATTATATTATATTATAATAGTTATAATTATATAGTGTTTCTTTTTCTTATCTACAGTGATTATTTAAAAAATTTCTAGATATATACTTTGTTACCGTTATTGTTGTTTTCTAGATAAAATTAAAATACAGCATATTCCCCGGCTAATAATCCAAGCTCCGTTATAGGAAACTGTTGTTTTTTAGTCTTTTTGTCTTCTGTGAATCTATAGCAATAACACAACATGTGAATCACCCACTGTTGTTTACGCCAGCCATGATTACCACTGGTTATGCGGGTTTTAACTCTTTAAATGATATGATAATCAAAACTACGAATTAGTCTTATTAGAAATCTTAGGATAATTAAGCAATAGTCAATTTTTTTTGACATACTCCTTTAATAAATATACAGAGTTTTTGAACTGAAACA
This sequence comes from Hydra vulgaris, assembly GCF_038396675.1. Taxonomy (NCBI): domain Eukaryota; kingdom Metazoa; phylum Cnidaria; class Hydrozoa; order Anthoathecata; family Hydridae; genus Hydra; species Hydra vulgaris. The sequence goes on from NC_088928.1 coordinate 19,010,923, forward strand.
TGCTATATATCAAAACGTGCAGCAATTGTTCTCGACTAGGATGTATTTGAGGCAACTAATTGGTTATGCTAAAATCTTGCTCGTTGGTATGTAAACCAAAGAAGCTTTAGAGTTGAGAAAAAAAGATTTCAATGTTTTAAAGAAATTTATCAATAAAAAAAAGACAAAATTGGGTCTGATGCCATTGTTCTTCTGTTCCTCTAATCCTATGAACAACATAGTTTCATCTCTTTAAGGAAATGTAAATTAAAACCAAAAATGGGTTCTCTTACCCAGATCTTAATATTTTATAAACTATACATTTTGTCGAGCCATATAACTAATTTTATTTTCACTATAATTTATTAAGGCTGTTGCTAGTCAAAGATGTTCTTGGAAAAAAAGTGTTATTGTGTTTTTATACAGACTCAATAAATAGAAAATGATAAAAATTGTTCTAGTGTTATATGTTTTTATCAACCCTGTATAAAGTACCTTTAAATTGTTTGCATTAAGCCTAACCAACATTTTTTTAAATATTTATGCCTTAGCTTGTTTTTAAAATTTTCTTTCCTTATTTTCTTAAAATTCCTTAAAATTTTCTTTCCTTAAAAAAAAAAGGGAGGAGCCTGGAAATATGAAGAACGAAATTAGATGAAATGTACGAAATATTGCTATCAAAAGAATTTCTGAAAAATCAGTTTGATTAGTACGTCAGATGTCATGAGGTGTTAACATTAGTTAGAGAGCCGATGAACTGGAAAGTCAAACAAAATTTGTATGTACTTTACTATCAGCACTTTACTATCATTGCATACTAACTTAGTCGGAAAAAAAAACAAGTTACTTTAAGAACGTAAAGGTCTTTCTTTGCCCATTTTGACATTTAAAATAAGATATTAGATAAGTGATGACTTAGGACCAAAAATTATCGTTTGATGAAAAAAGTTATAAAATACATAAGTATAATGAATAAATTTATCTTCTAACAAGATTCATAATTTGTTAGGTAACGATTTGTCATATAAGTAATTAAAAAAATTAACTATAAAGTAATTTTAAACAAGTTTTCAATTTAGAAATAACTTGTTTGAACTTGCTGTATTGTGTAACCTTATGCCTAAAATCTAAAATACAAGATTATTTTTTTTACGAGTGTTAATTCATAAATTTGAAGTACAGACTTTATCAATAGAATAGCATGTTTTTAAAGATTTACTATACTTTCCATTTTCCACAAAATGTTTTTGATACTGTTTTTTGTTTTTATTGTTGGCTCTTAAAAGTTTGGTTTGAATTTTATAAACAAAATAAATTTCTAAAGCCTGATCATATTTTTGCATTTTGCACAGTTTCCAATATTTCTTTTTGTTCCTATTGTTAATTGTTGATTGATTCCTAATATTTCAGTTAGTATTTTATCAATAAAATGATAAATTTCTAAAGCTTCAGTATATTTTCCCATAATGCACAAGCAGTTCCCGATATTATTTTTTGTTTTCATAGTTGATGGATGGCGGTTTCCTAAAACTCCAGTTTATATTTTATCCACAGAACAGTAAATATCTAAAGCCTCGTTATAATTTCCTATTTTGTACAAACAACTTCCAATATTATTTTTTATATCCATTGTCGAAGAATGATTGGTACCAAAAACATCAGTTTGTATTTTATCAACCGAGTAATAAATTTTCAAAGCTTCGTTGTACTTTCCTAATTCGCACAAACAATTTCCGATATTAATTTTTGTATCCATTGTTGATGGATGACTAACTCCTATAATATTAGTTTTTATTTTATCAATAGAATAATAAATTTCTAAAGCTTCGATATACTTTCCCATTTTGCATAAACAGTTACCAATAATATTTTTTTGTATCCATCGTTAGCAGATGATTAGTTCCTGGCGTTTTTGTTTTTATCTTATCAACAGAATAATAAATTTTTAAAGCTTCCGCGTAATTTCCCATTTTGTATAAAAAGCTTTCAATACTATTTTTAATATCTATTGCTGATAAAAGATCAATTTTTAACATTTTCGTTTTTATTTTATCAAAAGAATAATAAATTTCCAAAGCGTCTTTATACTTTCACATTTCGTACAAACAGAGTGCAATATTATGTTTAGTGCCTATTGTTGATAAATAACTTGTTCCCAAAAATTTTGTTTTTATTTTATCAACAGAATAATTAATTTCTAAGGCGTTTTTATATTTTCCCATTTTATACAAACAAAGTGCAATCTTATTTTTTGTAATAAGGGTTAAATGATTATTTTCACCATAATTTTCTGTGTTAAGGTGGAATACCCCTCAGAATTTTTTTTTTTGAGTAATTATTATTTTATAAATTTAACTTTATATACCTAATGTAAATAACAATATTAGATTTTAAAAAAAAATCTCTTTTTTGGTAAAATGCACCTGTAAAATACACCAAAAACCAAAAAGTTATTGAAAGACCCCGGCCAGCGTATCTCAAGATCTACACAACTTTAACAAAATCTCTATTTGGATAATTGTTCTTGCAAGGTTTTTCTGTGATATGAGTAAAACAGATTTTTGATATGATTTTTTAATAGGCTAAAAAGTGGGACCAAAATTGGGCCAAAAACTTATTTGAATTTTGTGACTTCGTTGACCTATTCCAGGACTGGAATAAATTTTATAAAAAATCTGCCGCACTTAAATCACAGAAGGCAATAAAATGCATTTATACTAAAAATTTTATCTTTACGCCACTTGTGGTTTTTTAGATTTGTTGGCTGGCGTCTTTAAAAACCTCTATCTGAGAAAAACAGCTTTTAAAAATGCTTACATAAAAAATTTCTAAATAATATACATATATATGCAAATCTTAATAAAATAAATGAGATAAATCTCAGAATGCACCAGTTTGATATGGGTTTCCCTCTTTTTCAAGAGTTTTATCATATCTATTTTTCTTTTTTCCTCGAATTACTTTTCTGCGTTTTTTTACGCCGTTTTATTTTTTATATCTGGCTAAATATGATCGTTTTTTATTTATTTGCCTGCATCCTTCTAACTAGTACATTCCAGGTTTCAAATCCATTTTTTCTAAAATAACCACACTAGCTTGTTTACTAATGTTAAAATGGGCAACTGCATCAAAAGCACCAAACTGAAGACGTGTAAGCGAAACACAATGACCTTTTGGTATACGCTCCCATATTGTCATGTTAAATGATTCATTGTTATTTGGGTAAGGACATGAAGACATTTTTTAAAAAGAATGTCATTACTTAACTTATCATAAATTGGTTTAAGTTTCCAAACAATTGATGTAGGTAAACCAGGGCCAGGCATATATGTTGAGGTATGATTTGCTTTGTCGCGATTGTTCCGACATAAACTGCACCTTCAGGACAGTAAGGAAAATGTAAATTTTCATCTTTTGATGAGGCAACATGATAAAGCGTAGCTCTAATAGCAGACTTCATACCGTTTAAATCATTTTTGTTTTGGCAAATTGCTATGTCGTAATAATTTTGGAGATGATCAATAGTTGCATCAGTTAATTTTCCGCGACCACCTTGACCTTTTTTCTTTTTTATTAGGTTACGTAAGCGTGTTCCAACTCTTTTTTGAACATGTCCAACACATTCAAGTTTGTTTACTTGTACACCTTCATAAACATTTTTAACAGAATCACAACCTTTGCTATCTCCATCACCATAAAATTACGTATATCGCAGACTATGTTTTGAAATAGACCTATTCCATATTCTGCGGGCTTCCTCTGGCTCCATACCACCAGATAGTCCTTGATAATTATAAGTACATTGGTGTTTATTGTGCCATTTTTCTTAGGCAAATGGGTTTTCTTTCTTTAAGTGTTCTTTTAGAAAACAACCTTTACATACCTTGTTCATTGCTTTAACATCTAATACTTTGCCTGTTTCCATTGAAATAACAGAAACAACTCCATTATTAGAGGAGTAGCCTCGCCACTACCAAGTTCCATCACATGATACTACAACTTCAATTGGATTTAGCAAACGGCCAGTAATGAAGTTTAAAACAAAATGATCATTTTTCAAATCTTTTAATTCTTGAGCAGCATCCATCATTGTGATTTCAGTTACACATTTTACTGCATTAGTTAATTTTAAAACAATTTTATTATAATTGTTAATAGTCATTGGTTTAGGCATATCCATCAATCTAACAAATCTTGAAAATCCAGAATAACCTTGACCGCATGATCTCATGGCATATACAGTAAGCCACTACCAAGTTAAAGTCAACCCTTGGCTCACTTTGGGAAATGTACTATTTATATTCAATAAAAATATTTGCAATTTAAAAATTTTCAAAAGTCATTTTTTGGGGAAAAACAAAACAAATTATATTTTCATGGTTTCATTTAAGTACTGCGAAATAGAACAGAACGTCGCTTAAAATGTTATTTTAGCGTCATAAATTAGTATAATAACAACAAGTTAGCCATTTTTAATGAGTTTCCATTTTTAATGAGTTTCCATAAATAAAATCTAATACGGATAAAGTATTTATATTCGCCATATATTTTGCTTCTGTTTTTATGGTATTTTCACATTATATTATCTTATACAACAAGTTTATAAAAAATCTTTTTCAGACTGAATTTAAATATTAAAAATGAATGCAAAATGTGAATCTGGGAAACCAACAAGAAAAAGAACGCATAAAATTATAACTAGACATGAAAGTGAAAGATATGCTGGTCAACCAAACGAACTAACTGTTAGTGACCTTCCAACATATAAACAGATTATTCAATATGTTTCAAAGGTCGAAAAAGAAATCATTACAACTAAAAAAATTGATTCTACTGCCATAGTTTTAAAAGTAAGTGAAGAAATTTTGAAAAAATTGGAGAAAAGTGAATCCAAATCTTCCACTAATGAAGGAGAAACCTCTAAGAAATAAGTTACAAAGAACATTTCAAAAAGTAATTGCAGCTGAACGATCTAAAGCTTCAAATTATAAAAACAGTGTTTGTTGGTTGGGAAATAACCTTTTAAAGTTATTTGATATAAAAACATGCAGATGTAAACTTCCTCTTTTAAAAACCACGATATTAAATAATATGTTTGTTCAAACTAATTTGTGACTAAACTGTCTACAAATTTTACAGCTGTACAGTTTTTTATTTCTTCTCAAATTATGGCATTATATTTTATTATACATATTACCCTTTAGAAATGTTCAATGCAAGGGTTGCACTAAGAAGCACTATGTATGTCTCTGTGAAGAAAGCAAACAGGTGACATTTTTTTTTTTTTTTTTTTTTATAATTATTTTTTATGCTTTTTATTATTTTAAATACTTTCTATAAGCTATAAAATGAACTTTTTTTAACTTAAGGTTCCAGTTCTAGAATGAGAGTATTTAAAGGATCAGAAAGTTAAGCAAGGGCCCTTTGAAACCTGGCAGATAGGCAAAATTGATAAGAAAGAGACAGCCAAGATCGTAAAAAAGAAGTTATGAGAAAATTAATTTAATAAGTGATATGGCACTCAGAGAATGATTGTATCAGTGAAACTTATGATGTAGAAATAGATAAAAATGATGATTATAAAAATCAGAATCATGAGTTTTTGCAAAACCACTGTGTAAAAAAAATTACATAGGTTTTACTAAGATTGCCAAAGTTGCTATCAGATTCGAAATTAGTGATGCTACAACATCTGCCATAGCAACTGCCACCTTGATAGACTATCAAATTATAACTCAGAATGACAGATCACAAATTATCACTGAAAAAAAAAAAATTGACACTAAAAAGCGTGTTTCAACCATGATTAGTGAAAAACATAGTTCAGAAGTTTTTCATTTGAAAGTCATTGGAGTAGATAGTAAAAAAGATAAAAATACACTAGCACATATATTAGGATATGATCATTATGCAGAACCTATTATTAATAGAATAGCAAAGGATGAACATCACTTAACTTTTACTGCAGAAAGTGGACCTTTTTCTAAGAAATATTTAACTCATATTGAAATAAAAAATGGAACAGGAATTACAATGGCAACTGAAACACTAAAAAATACTCAAAAAATACAACAGCATTAGTAGTTTGGAAGCCATTGTTCTTAATAATACTTCTGCTAATACTGGTGCAGATAATGGCTTAGTTGTGACATTAGAAATGCTTTTAAACCGACGAATCCATTTAATAGGATGTGTACTTCACCAAAATGAGTTACCACTTCGCCATGTCATAGCTGAAGTAGATGGTAAAAGTAACGATCCAAAGAAATATAAGGGTCCTATTGCTCAAAAAGCTTCGGCAAGTGATTTGCATGATTTACCAATAGTTGATTTTGTTCCAATTCATTCAGAAATTGATTCCTACGTAAATTCTAATATTTTATCTGATCATAGTACAGATCTTTTAAACTTTTTATCAATATCATCTCTTGATTCCACTAGTTGCTTTCTACCTGATACTGCCAACAAACAGGTTGATCCATTGCTTGACATTCATATCACTCCAACATCTGTATCTAAAGTGATTTCCTGCTTAGACTCTTCTACAGTTTGTGGCCCGGACAACATACCTGTTATTATCTTGCAGAAGTGTTCTCCGGAGCTGTCGTCTATACTCTCAAAACTATTCAATAAGTGCTTATCAGAGTCTTGCTTTCCAGCCTGCTGGAAAGCGGCATCTGTTATCCCTATCTTCAAAAATTCTGGAGAGCGTCCTGATTCGTCTAACTACCGTCCCATAAGTCTTCTTCCTATCATAAGCAAGTTTTTTGAATCTTTAATTAACAAACACTTAATTTCTCATCTTGAATATAATCACTTACTTTCTGACCATCAATACGGATTTCGATCTTCTCGTTCTACAGCTGATTTGTTAACAGTAATAACTGACAGGTTTTATCGTGCATTAGATAAAGGTGGAGAGGTTAAGGCCATCGCTCTTGACATTTCAAAAGCTTTTGATAAAGTTTGGCATGCTGGTCTTCTCCATAAGCTTTCTTCTTATGGTGTATCCGGCAACATCTTTAAGATCATTGAACCCTTCCTTTCCAATCGTAGCATAAAAGTTGTCCTCGATGGACAACACTCTTCTTCTTAAGAAGAAGAGTGTTGTCCATCGAGGACAACGTTCCTCAAGGTTCTATCCTTGCCCTATACTCTTTTTAATTTACATTAACGATCTTCCAGATATTCTTTCATCAAAGGTGGCATTGTTTGCTGATGACACTACCATTTATTCTTGTCGTGATAAAAAACCAACACCCTCTGATTGCTTGGAGGGGGCATTTGAGCTTGAAAAGGATCTTACTTCTGCTACAGCATGGGGCTCTCAGTGGCTGGTGAACTTTAATTCAGATAAAACTCAATTTTTTTTAGCCAATCGTTATCGCAATAATTTAGATCTTCCTATATTTATGAACGGTGGTGTACTCGATGAGTCACCTACTCTTCATCTTCTAGGATTAACTCTTACTTCCAATCTTTCTTGGAAACCATATATCAAATCAGTTGCAAAATTAGCATCTGCTAAGGTTGCATCTCTTTATCGAGCTCGTCACTTTCTTACTTCGGATTCTATTCTCTATCTCTATAAATCTCAAATCCGGCCTTGTATGGAATATTGTTGCCATATCTGGGGCGGATCCTCTAATGATGCCCTTTCTCTTTTAGACAAGGTGCAAAAACGCGTTGTAAACGTAGTTGGACCTGCTCTTGCAGCCAACCTCCAACCATTATCACATCGTCGTAATGTTGCTTCTCTTTCTCTTTTCTACAAATACTATAATGGGCACTGCTCTAAAGAGCTAGCGTCTCTTGTGCCATCTACTATAATTCATTCTCATGTTACTTGTCATTCAATTAAGTATCATCTTTTTTCTGTGACTGTTCCTAAGTGCTCCAAAAACGCTTATTTGTCTAGTTTTTTTCCTCGAACATTAGTTCTTTGGAATTCGCTTCCTTCATCTTGCTTTCCTGACTCATATAATTTGCAATCTTTTAAGTCGATGTCAATCGTTATCTTGCTCTACAATCTTCATCTTTTCTCTTTCAGTAATTTCCAACTTTAATTAGTGGTTGCTTGCAGCCTTGTTGGAAGCGAAGATTAAAAAAAAAAAAAAAAAAAAGATCAACTTAAACTTTACAAATACTGTATTGGAATATCTAAAGGCTTTATATCTCCAAAATACTCAATAAAAAAACCAGGACCTGTTTACTATGCCAGATGGTTAACTCTAGCTTTAAGAATAATGATGGTTTATGCAAGAGTGAAGCATCCTACAGATGAGTTGTGTACAATTACAAAGTATATAGTCCAAGTATATTGCCCCATGTGGTTTGCCCATAAAAGGTTTGGTCTTCATAAAGATGCTCCTAGACTTCTTCATAAGACAATAGAGCTTGTTAAAAATCAGGCAAACAATATTCAACAAATTGTTTTTCAAAATCTTTAAGGAAACTCTTATTGCTGTCTTCAAGAAAACTTTTTACATTCTATGCTGCGAGATGATGAAAAAGATATAAGGGCTCAAGCTATTAAGCAAGTTTTGCACATAAGGCAATCAAGAGAAGTAAATCCTAAAGTCAAACCAAAAATCAAAGCAAAATTAATTATGCCTATTAACTTTAACGCTTATACATAGAGTAGTTTAGTTAATGTTTCTTTAATTGAGGTTGAACCTCCAACTTCTATCCTAATTTCATCACTTGAATTAGAGAATGCTTTGCAAACTTCTAAAAAACCTATTCTTTACCCAACAATTCACGTCAGTGGAAAGGTCCGTGAAGCTTGTGTCAGAGGCATCAAAGATACTAAAGACCAAAGCAGAGCAGAAAATAAATGTAATTCATCTAAAACTGATTACTTTATACCTTTTTCTTGAGAAAATGCTGTTGTTTTTCGATTTAATTTGGTTTACATACCTAAGTCCAAAGGCATCCTTGACTTGACTACTGTCAAGAATAATTTTTTTTAAATGACAAATCTCACTCAACCTTTAACTTTGAACGCGGTAATTTCAGAAGTAAACGGTGGCTAAGGCAGCCAGAAACAAAATTTAAATAAAAAAATTAAGTTTTTAGGGGAGGGACATTTTGCCCCTCAGCCCCCTGTTTCTATCCCAGTGTTTAAGATTAAGTGGTAAATATTCATTCCATAATATGCAAATATTCTAATGGAAAGAATATTTGTATCAAAGTTTGTACTAAAGTATAATAAATATTAAGAATGCTATAAAAATGAATGATTCATTCTAAACAAGAAAGTACTTAAAACTTAAAAACTATTTCCCAAAATTGCCCTTAACCCAATTGGTCTGAAATTTTCAGGATTGTTTTAGAATAATATGTGCAACAAATCCCAAAGTGAGCCAATATGATCTGAAAAAAAAAGTATATATTGGTAGTGGCTTAATATACAGCCCTGGTATTTATATCAAAACTTTTTTGTTTGTTGAATGTCGATGGGTAAATTCTTTTGAGTAGTTACAAATAAAACAGTTAATGTAGAGACAAGAAGCTAGGCCTTTTCTCTTGTTTTCGTTTTCTGAAAGAAATAGCTCTAATGACATGCATTCTGGACATCTAAGGGTAGAAACTACAGAGTTAAGTATTTCTAAATCAATGAAACGGTATCCTGTAATTAAGCTACTCGATATTGTGAGTCTTGATGATAAAATGTTTTTAATTTTTTTAGTCGAAGCACTAATTTGATCAGAACCAATTACATTAAAATCAACAGTTCTCATCATACTTACATTTATAACTTCAACACTTTTAGTAATATTTACATTCATATCTATACAATTTGGTTCTATGCTTTCATTGCTATTATTTACATCCATATCCACACAATTCTTTGTTCCATAAAACATTTGTTTCCTTTTATTTCCTTTAGTTTTTTGTTTAACTCTACAAGCTTTAACCATTCTAAAAGAATAAAAGTGGACATTCCAGTGATTGCTTTTATTCTAAAGTGGTCTCAAACAATAGAAAATAAATTTCTTTTTTTAAGTATGCTTTCCAAACAGAAAAATAAGATTTTCAGTGGATTTTTTTATTTATAATGAAGAAAAAAAATGCCGTTGCTATGGTAGTTGTTATGGAAGTTAAAAATTTTTAGGGTTCAATAAATTCTAGTTTAATAAAGATCTATAACAAATTTTTTTAAATGGTTTTGAGATTGTGAATCTCTGATTGTTTTGAGATGATGAATTTTGCACAAATTAAGAAAATAACTTTTTTTTCCAAAATTTTCATATTTCTGAGAGGTATTCCACCTTAGTAAAGTTATTCTTATTGACTAATAGTTTACATAATTTTTTTAAGCAACCATTATTTCAAAGAAGTTTAGACTAAATTCTTTTTATGTTCCATTTTTATAGTTTCTAAAACTTTTCCCAAGAATTTGACAATTCAACAATTTAACAACAAATTTTAATTTAATTCAACAATTTAACAACAAATCTTTTCAACGTAAGAAAGAATTTTTAAAAGCGATTATTTATTAATATATTTTTAAGAATATTTAACAAGGGGTTATCCATAAATTACGTCACACATTAGGAAGGGGGGAGGCGAGGGGTTAGAAGTTTTGTGACGGCTCATACGGAACTTACTACTAAAGAGTTACGATGTTGTGACGAGGAAGAGAGGAGGGGCATAAAGGTCAAAAATTGCGTGAAGTAAATTGTGGACGACCCCTAATCCTCCTTTAATCCTCTACTTATCAAATTTTATATATTTATCAAGAGCAATTATATAACGTTTGTTTGAATCAATTTTATCTATAACGGATCTGAACTCTTCCTGCTGCTTCAATACTGAGAGAAGCTTCAATAACTGAAGAATATATATGGCAATTGGGGTATAATGAGCACCTATAGCGAAATATAATATAAGCGGAATGTTTTCAAAAGTAGCTATGTTGAATTCAAAAATTTTGCGAATAAACTCTAAGAGATCACTACTCATCAGGGGTGGATCTAGGGTGTAGCAAGTGTAGTAATTCCTACAGTCAACTTATTTTCATTTTTCATTATTTTTTACATATATTTTCTTTCTAGTAAAATAGTAATATAATATAAAAAAGATATGGGTTTTAGTTTTTTTTTTTTTTAGGTGCCCCAAGAAGTCCTAACGGTCTTGTCACAGAGCACCGCGGAAGTGCATTTAACCAGGAAGTTTACACCTCTTTCCACCGTGACGCGAAAATATGTTCAGAGCTCGTTTTGAAACTAGTTTAGTCGCGGCGTTTTCAAAGTGTAGTTAAGCTAAGTTGACTATTTTAAAAGCCTTCGTTAAAAATTGTTTTTATCGGGTTTTTTCTCGCTTGCTTATCAATTTTTGTTAAAATTTCAAAGATATCGGTGCATATCTACTTAAGTATGACTGGAAGTTAAACAAAAAGACAAATCGTGCTTAGCAACTGTAGTAGGGCTGCTAGTTTGAACATGTTCAAGTTCAAACGTTCAAACTTTACGAAAAAATTTCAATGTTCAAATTCGAACTTTTTTCTCCTATTAGTTCGAACTCTTAAATTTTAAAAAAGGATACGCCTTTTCATTAATTTTTGTAAAACAAGCTAAAATATAAGTAAAAATTAAAAATATGAATATTTTTGTTTTCTGTTTGTCTGGAAACTCTAAAAATATAATCAAAATTACATCACCTGTAGCGCAATCGCATTTAAGGTACGAGTTTTTCTATTAAAAAATCGTACCTTAAATGCGATTAATAATAAATAATATTAATATTTTCTTCTAAGAGGTTTTTTCCTATTAAAAAGTATTTAAGCAGTGGCAAGTACTTTTCACCATTTGACCACTGTTTATTTACATTTAAATTTAAAATTATACAGAGATTTAAGTTCAAACAAAAAAGGCTACTCAGCATTAGCACAGCTAGAAGATCTAAAGTTTAGGAGTATTTTCATTTTTTGCAAAAAGCTGCAACGAGCAAAATGTGCCTCAACGCGCACTATTACAAGACACTTAAAAATAAAACACAAAATAGAGGTTCTCAAATGTAATAACATCAATAAAAATGAAATTAATAAAATAATAATTTCGTACATTAAAATGGTATATTTGTTAAACCCAGTTATTTTAATTCAAGATAATCAGTTTGAGAAAAAGAAATAAAATGAAATAATATAGATAATTTTGCAAATTAATCTTATTCAAAGATTATTCCAGCTTAGAGATATTATTCCAGCTTAGACTCAATATTAATAAAAAAAGCCAAAAATGGTAACGATATTAGAAATTATAACAAAGAATTGACTCTAGCTAAAGAACTGTAAATGTTTTATTAAAATATATGATTTTCAAATGGTATGATCTCGTGAAAAGGCTCTCTAGCCTTAAATTGTTTTCGCATAGAAAAATAAACTGGTTGCAGGATGATACTTTGTATTTACTTTTTATAAACAAATAAAAAAGCCTTTATAAATAAATTAACAGTTTTGTGTTTTACTTGTAACCTTTGTTTTCAATTTTAAATAAATAAAAACTATTAAAAAAAGTTCGAACTTTTTTCATAAATAGTTCGAAAGTGTTCGAGTTTGAACTTTTTAAAAAAAGTTCAAATTAAAAAAATTAGCAAACAAGAACCTGTACCAAGTGTAGCAAAAACAGAAATTCTGTTGAATATTTGCTATCAGTATATAAATCTTTTTTAAAGAAGATTAAATTAAATAGCGCAGCCGAAGTAAGTACATAGCAGTGTCTGCAATCAGAATTATACTAGAGTGTATATTTTATTTAAATTGCCTAGTAGAATCGATGGATGTGTTTAAGGTACAGCAATTACTAGTTTAGCAAAATTAACAATTTTGGCTCATAGAGTTTGATTTATTTTAATTCGTTCTGTATGTTAAGGTCACAACTAAATTAATAAAGTGGCTGAAAGGGTAATGTTCTGGGTTTTTTTTTATAGAGTCCAAACAAAAAACTAACCAATTTTTTATATCTTTAAGGTGGTTTACCAGGAAATAAATTTTTTTTGTCAAATTTAATTTTTTTTTTTTCAAAATAATAAATAAAATAGTTCCAATAGCAAAATTTAGTTACTAGTTATGAAAAAAAATTTGAATTTCTGAAATTTTTTATAAAAAACATCAAATTTTAGCCGAAAAAGGCATTAAACTGTTCACATGGATGAAACAAGAAAACTCAAAGATAAATTATCTTTTTCTTTCGAAATTTTGCACAAATAATCTTGCTTATATTATCTAGTTCCTGAACTAAAATGAAGTTCATTGCACGAGTAGAAAGGCCAATTATTAAAATTTGCTATAACTTATACCACTTTTCACGGGGTCTACATGAAAAAATCATGAACAATGAGTAATAACACTGTAAATAGAGCACCTTATATCTTGATTTTAGTTCAGTCTTCAGATCTAGGTCCTCCAGGACATAAAAAATGGCGTTGTGATTGACTGTTGAAATTGGTACAGTGAAAAAGTCCTGCTCTAATGTTCTTTTTCATTTGGTATATCTTTTGTGTATCATTTAATTTGCAATTTTTAGCAATTTGGCAAATAGCCATTCCAAAATAGTTCTGGATGATATTCACTGCCCTTTCTGTCAGATTATTTTTTCCAGTTAACTTTAGCCCTCCATGTTTCTCTTTATGACGATTACCAAGACAGGTTCCAGTTCTTTTCTGAATGTGTCCAATGCACTCTAACTTTTCTGGTTTGATATCATACTCAGCGTAAGGATCACTTGCTACTACATAATTAAAAGAAGAGGAGTCCCTATCTCCAAGATAGTACTTATATATGAGTCCATACATTTCCAATGAGCGTTGAAAGATATTAAATGCACCAATCCTTTCCATTGCCCCTGACAAGTTTGTGTGGTTTAAAGAACAATTGTGATTTGTTTTACAGTTTTCATATTTAGAATGTTGTTTTCTGTTGAACCAAATTTGACACCCTCTGCAATACTTGCTTAATACATCTGCATCAACACATCCACCGCTACTTATAGCAGTAACTACATCATTAAGAGAAGAATGTCCTCATTTTTGCCAAGAACCATCAAGAGAAACCTGGATTAATGGAACACCGGTAGTGGATTTTTCAACAGCATTTGCTTTAATTTCATTTGCAGCAAACTCCATACAATCTTTAGCAGCAGAATCATAAGCAGCTTGAATCAATTTATGATTATGTTGAAAAGCATTTACATTCATGCAACTCATATTTGTAATATAAGCGAAACGACTCATAGGTTCATGCCCTTGACCAATCTCACGAAAAGCAATAATCATTCTTAAGTTAATATCAAATGCACTCCTGCCTTTACTTTATGTGCTTTTGTCCGCAGTATTAATTGTAAAAGTGCACCATTCATATGAACATGATGTGCATTTTATTTTCAAACTGTGTGAAAATCCCATTCTTTTTGAATCATCATTTTGTATGGTTACTCCATTTTGACAATCTGGGCAGCTACCAACTTGCATTAATATTTCTTTGAGAATAGGAAAATACATAATTAAATTAAAATTATCTGAACACTGTTTTTCATTCAATTTAAATTTGCTAAGCTTTTTAGCACTACATGATTTTTTAAGTAAAGTTGTTGTTACTATTTCGGTTTTTGGAACTTGTTCCCAGCGAATGTCCTCTTCACTTTTCTTAAATGATTTTTTTTATTTCTCATTACTTTTTATATTAGCTATATTTAAATAACAAAAGAACTAAAATCCATAAACAACTTCATTAGTAAAGGTAAACATAAATATAAAGTTTTGTCATTCATTCATCTCTTATATAACACTAAAAGTAAATGAAGTTTGTTTATTTTTTTTTTTATCTACGGTATAGAACAGACTTAACCATCATACTAATATTCAATTTTTTGAAAAGTATGCCAAGTATACCAAAATTAGTCCAAAACAAGAAAGAAAAGTGTGTTGATAGGGGCCATTGCTATGGAAAAATATTTTAACCACCTCGTTTAAATCTTAAAATAAACCTTTTGTGTTTATTTTTCTCAAAAACAGATTTCAGAAATGAATTCAGGGATAATTAATTATCTTAAAACAATTTAAACTGAAAATTTGAAAGATTTGAAAAATATAAACTTTATTTCCTGGTAAACCACCTTAAATAGATTTCTTTTATTTTTATGTCCAGAACATCTCAAGATGGCAATTGTTTTTTTTCTGAAATTTTCATTGAATTAATTGGAAAAGCACCAAATTTTAGAAAACTTTTTGCAAATGAGTTATATAAGAACACGAAGTTTTTGCTATGCATTCAATTTTTCGACTTAGGCATTTAAATGGTGTTATTTGATCAGAGAGATCAGCTTTTTTATTGGGTATCTCCAATGTGTCATGTACTATATTTGAAAGTTAAAAAGTTCAAGGTTGATGCCATTGTGGCTGAAGCAATAACTATTTCTCACTCTGATGTTTGGTCATCTTTAGTTTGTGTTATGTCTATCTCTAATGTTTTAAATGTATGTACTAAACTAAGAATTTGAACTGATTTATTTTTCATTGTTTTTGAACAGTTTATAATATCGATATTATTTTACTTATATTTATTTTCTGTTTTAATTCAGATTCTATTAAAAACTCTATATCCTACTTTAGGAGATGCATGTTTCGAATTCCTATATACTAGTACATTGTGCCCTCAATCTTTGAGGGCACAATGTACTAGTATATAGGAATGTATAGTATATAGGTATAAGGAGGATAATAACCCTTATAAAATAATTCACTTGATGCTTCTCAATTTTAATACTAATAAAAATCTTATAGGCAAACTCAGGCATACGGGGGAAATGAATTATTTCAAACCCAATTGTTATGTGCCTTTTATATCTTTTGAAAGCATCTAGCCAGAGTTTCGAAAATATTAGTTCGTACTCAGATCACTTTAAGTCCTTTTAAAAATATTGTTGCAACCGAGGGAAAGCGCACTTGTTCAAATATCCCAATCTTCTGTTTTTCAAAAAAATAAGATTCCCAAAATGCCTATGGATATTAAAGATTTTTTTCTGTGAAAAGTAAACCATCTTTTGTTCCCAATTCATCTTTGATTCTAAATAATAAATTTAAAAAGCCAACATTAAATATCACAAACCTGTTGCTGTTTTTAAATTATGAAAAGACAACAACAGAATAAATGCAACAAATGGGATATTAGCTTAAAGAGAAGTTTAATCTTCTAATGAATGTAGTTGTTATACCTGAGTATTTCCTAAAACAAATGGTCGTAAATGTAATCCTACTTGGTTAAAAACGTTTTCATTGCTTGTTTATTCAAAATACTACAATGCATTACTTTGTATCTCTTGTGTTCTGTTTGGAACTAGAACTAGTCATAACAGTGAAAAGTTACAATCTCCATATTGCTTATAAATCTCATTTTATAAATCTCCATATTGCATTGGTCTGTTAGAAATGCAGGAATGTTATCGCCTAATAACGTTTCATAAATGCAAAAAATTTTTATGCAGATGCTGGATTTCAAAGCATTAATGAGTAATAAAAGTGTTCCAATTGAATTGGAACTAAAAAATTTTGACTAGATAACATTTCTAGAAATAGAAGTTGAACTAATTTTTATAAGTAGACATGCGTTGTTGCTATCTTTTCCTTTTATAACTTCGCACAACATCTCATAGCGGCTTGTGTAACTGGTAATATAAACATACAGCCCTTTAATAAAAAAAACACAGCACACAAACTGCTTTAGTTCTGAATGTTTAGCACAAGGTATTCAAACTGATAGAATAATCTGTTTTTTAACTTTAGCTGTACACCATTGTACCGTTGTTAATTATACTGCTCCTTGTCGTCACCATAAATTCATTTCAAAAAATACAAACCAACTCGAACTATTGGTATGCTCATATTATCTAGATGCTTATATGCCCAAATCTACTTTAATATATTTGAAATTAAAAATGATAAACAAACATTTACTTCAATTGAACGTAGGCTCGCTAAGAGTATTGACCTTTTATTGTTGATAAATATTTTTGCAGATAAGATTTGCAATAAAATGTTGAAGAAAACAATTTGCACAAACCTTTTGGAAAACAACTTTTTTCTTTAATTTATGCTTTCAATAATTTTTTGAAATATACATTTTTAAATAAGATAATTTTGAGCAAAAATAAACTTAGTAAAACTAAGTTTTATGTTGTTGTTGCCTTTAATGTGCGTAATAGCTGTTATAAAAATCATAAAAAGGCATCAATAAATGTGTTAATCGCGTGCGTAATCTTAAAAAGTTTTCAGGGTCACTGTGCTCCTTTGATCCTTCGACCCCTAATCATTCTTGTAGTCTCTTTCTCCCCAACAACATTTAACATCAATCTGTCACTGCTACATCATCAAATGCTAGAGGTAGATGACAAAAATATTTCTTGACCCTGTTTTCAAACAGTGACCTTATCACTGTTTGCGTGGCTCACTTTCCAGCTGATGAACGCCCTCTTCTAATTTGCATTGAAAGCTTAAAGCCTACTTCATCAACAAAGAATATTTAGTCTCATTTATAGAAGTTAAAATGTTCATATATCTCTCTGCATAAATTGCTTTTTCATCGATAATGTCTTCGGAAATTTTTCTTTCTGGAATACTGTCAGTGGCGGATATTAGGGGGGGGGGGACCATGAAGTAGTAGCACCCCCTTTGGGACTTTTTTCAAAAATATTACTTTTTAAATTGACTATCATACAGAATTTCACTACTATACTGACGAATAAAATTGACTATTATATGTAGTTATACGTATATGAGTTTTGTTATTACACTAAAGTACAAAAAATTAAAATGAAAGTTAAAAATGCGGACCTTTTTTTTTATTTATCTTTTTTCCCCTCTTTGGCGAGTGACAAATCTCGCCCCTGAATATTGTGAACACGTTTTAAAGTAAAGTTAAAGTTACACAACTTACTATAGAAGAGAGACTATCTTAAATGGTTTTTGTTCAAAAAGTCTTTGTTTAATTTCATTCCACAATTATCATCAATCCAATTTTTTATTAGTATCTTAGATTTATTACATAATTTTTGTTTCAAAAACAAACTTTTAACTATGGATGAGTTAAAATATCAAAATAACTGAGTATCTTAATTTTCTTATAAATTATCTTAATATATATTATAAATTACCTTTTTATATGATATTAAATTCTCTAACGTTCTTGTTATTTGTTTGTTCAAGGAGTGAAGACTAAAAACACACAAAACCCTAAAGTCTGAAGGTATAAACGATGTATAGGAATGTAATATACAAAACTCGGAATTAGGGTCGGCATTCGGCAATGCCAACCTAACTGCCAACCTTAAAATATTTGAGGTCAGCAAAAATTTACCGACCCTGTTTCTATGTTTTATGGTAAGACCTTTGCATCAAACTTTTTTTTCCGACCTGATGCCAACCTTTAAAAGATTGAGGTTGGCAAATTATTGTCGACCTCATTTTTCATAATTCCGAGGGTTGAATATACATATTATATATTTATACTTTTACCAATTAAAAATGATTCTTGCAGTAAGAATCTATGAATGGGTATTAACAATTTGTCCATGATTTGACAAGTGTTCCATATACGTTATTTTTCAATTTTAAAACGTTATATACACTAGTCAGAATTTTACTTATGCATTTAATTTTTATCCAGGCAAAAAATAATTCTTCCTAATTTTGATGGCAACATTGATTTATTTGATTGACTGATTAAACAGCTAATTACACTAAAAGACGCAAGTTGTTACCCGCTAGTTTGTATATCATTAAGGTAAGAAAAAAATTATTGAATTTTGAACCAAACCATAGTCAATAAAGACTGGATTTTTGTGCTGTTAACATGTTGGTAAAAGCAAAAGAGTCTCCCGTTAGTATAAATTGTGTAATAATATCGGGTTCGGATAAATTCAGTTTCCAATCCAATTTAAGGAGATATATTAAATATCGCTTTAAATTGGAACCGAAATCGAATCGATTATCAGATCAGATTTAAATAACTGGACCGGATATCACCCTAACTTTTAACTGACGTTCTATATAAGCAAACCATATTTATATTTTTCAATAATTGAATTAATTGCAGTTTGTTTGAATACAAGTATTTAAAAGTATTTGCAATTTTTGGTATATTTAGATATACATTAGATTTAATCATCCTTAAACGGTTTTCATTGTTAATTGTTTGATTCACCATTGTTGTTTATAAATGTTGAAAATGATATTTAAACTTTTACTATGAACTCTGATTGGGCCGTCGCAATGATGGGACAAACATTTAGGGTAATAAGAACATTTTTGTTTAAAAGATAAAAAATTACGACATTACTTTATAATTTGATTACAATTAAAAAATAATTAATCTGGTAAATAAAAATAATTAATGTGGCAATTTAAAACATTTATAATGGCACCTTGAAATAATTTCCCTATATGTAAAAAAAATCTACATGATTTTTTTTACATATAGGGAAGAGTATGTACCTTTTACCCAAAATCTATGGCGCTTTATGTAAATAACAAATTCCTAAAAATAACAATAATTGTAGAACATAATAAGAGTAAAACCGGGTCAAACCGCACACCGTATCATTCCGCACACTGATCGAAATTATCAAATAAAAACTAAACGGATATGGCTACGAAAAAAATAAAAATAGATTCAAATACAAAACTGTCTCCTCTATTGATAAAATTATATGCCGATTCAATTCCATTTTTTTTCTTTTTTTATACAACTTTAACAGGGAGTCAAAATTTTTTATATATTTTGTATCGTTGCGAACAAAGTAGCGCTTGAACCAAAACTGATATAAAAATAATTTTAACACTACTTTGTTGGAAATTTAATTTCAATTCTGATAGTATGATTCTTATGTAGCTAGAACAAAAAATTAAATAAAAAATCAAAAAAGTAAAAAAAACTCTTTTTTTCTGATAAAACCGCACACTCGATTAATTACTTAGTTTAGTTTTTTGCAACTGACTAAGCGTCTATCTTTATCTAATTAACTTAGTGTTAAATCTGGTTTAATTAAAAATGAACTACAATGTTATTTGTTAATATAATCATCTGTTACTCATTAAAAACCAATTGTTATATTATTTCTCAATATAATCATCACTCACTCAACTCAGTTTAACTCACTTACTTTAATATGTCAACTAAAAAAACAAAAGCATACAAGAAAGACAATATACTAGCTACATTAACTTATATGAAAGAAAGTAAAACACCACTGACAAAAGTTGCATTCAAACATGGTGTTCCAGTTTCAACGCTCAAAGATCTCAAAAATAACAACAACAAAGGCTTCCATGGCTCAGGTACAACAACGGTACTCTCAAATGAAACAGAAAAAATTATGGTGAATGCGTCCCAATTACTTGGTTACTGGAGTTATGGTTTGCCCCAAATGAAATCCTAAAATTTGTATGTGAGGTAAACCATAACCCCAGTAACCAAGTATTTGGAACGCATTCATTCCTTAAACCCGAAGATAAATTGCATTTATTCAAAAATGGCAAGCCTGGTAAAGCTGGTTTTATGCCTTTATGAAGAGATGGTAAATAGAAATTTCAACAAAAAAAGCGAATAACTTAGCATTTAAAAGAGCGCTTTTTGTACGCCAGAAATAATTGATCGTTATTTTGAATGCGTTGCCAAGCAATTTCAGCAGACTGGTATAGCTTCTGGATCGCATACTTGGAATTGTGATGAAACAGATTTTTCGGGTGATCAAGGCAAAGCAACCATCTTATGTCGAAAAGGAGCAAGACGTGTATTTATCTTACTGGCAACAACGAAAAAATTCATTATACTGTAAACAACTGCTGCAGCGCTGATGGGTATTTTGCATCACCATTTGTGATATACAAAACCAAAAGAAACTTTTGTTCTGAGTGGGCAAGAGGTGGTCCAGTTGGCACCAAATATTCAATTTCAAAATTAGGTTGGATGGAGAACGATACGTTTATTGAATGGCTAAAAGAAGTATTTATAGCCGAAACTGAGCAAATTGGTGGTATTCATATTTTAGCATTAGATGGGCATACAAATCACATAGCTTTGGAAGCGGTATTTTTGTGCAAAAAACTCAATATAATCTTGATTTGTCTACCAGAGCATTCTTCACATATTCTACAACCATTGGATAGAGGTGTCTATTGTCATGTCAAACAAGCATGAAAAGAAATACTTACAAAGTATTACAGAGACTTAAAATGTAAGAATTTAGGTAAACAAAATTTTCCAGCGTTGCTCAAACTGCTGTGCGAGAGAGGTAAATGTTTTACACGCTTGCATGCAATCGCTGGTTTCCAATACAATGGCTTATTTCCACTTAACGAAAACAACATAAATCATAAGGCTAAAGCAATCACACAAACGCAAAACGTAGACTCTCTATGCCAAGTACTCGAATGCCTGAGCATAACAATGCTGAGCAACTTCAGCAAAACAATAATGAAGAACAAGTACCAGCAGCCAAACTATTAAAAGTTGCAAAATTTTTTATTTGAATTTCGTATATTGTTTTTCCCCCTGAATTTTAGAATTATGGGTGCATACTCTAATGAATTTCTTTAGAATTATGGGTGCATACTCTCTCCTATATTCTACTTATAGCTAAAAAATCATTTTCGAAACCTTATTCATAATTTCAGTATCCACTTTATATATTTTAGAATTAGAAAAACAACCACTTTAATTTTTTTATTGATGAGATTTAATACAACTTTTTAAGCAAAATATATTTTTTTTAAATCGTCGAAATGTTATGCAACACTGTCATAATTGAATGCAGCAGTGTCAAAACCTATTAGAACAATGTCGAAATTGAATGTAGCGTAGGGTTTAATTATAAACAATTGAATCCTACGCTAGCGACTCAACAGCGCAACGAAAAACATTTGACGTTTGATAAAAAACACGTAACTTCCACAAACCTTACTGCCTTATGTCTTTTTTTATCACTAAGCAAGAACATTGAAGTTTTTTGCATCAACTAGTTAGGCTCAACTGTTTTTAGAAAGTTTTAAATTTACTTATATCAAATAAGGATGCTTTGCAAAAAATTGCTATGATTGGAGGCTGGGAACAAAAAAGCCCCAAATTTTGTGTCCCCCCCTACCCCAAACGTGAGAGCACCAAGTTGATGAAGTATTTTTTGTACTGTTCTCAACTAGACTTATATTCATCCATAAATTTTAAGTTTCATAGTATTATCTTTCAGCGTTTAAAAATAATGACCATATAAAATTTATAACCCCCTCAAATTGAGGGGGGTTTAAACTTTATATGGTCATAATTTTTGAAAGCTAAAATATTTTACTATGAAATTTAAAATTTATCAATGAATATTAGTCTAGTTAAAAACAGTACAAAAAATATTTTATCAACTTGTTGCTCTCACGTTTGGGGCAGGAGGCGGGCACAAAAATTGGGGCTTTTTTTTTCCCAGCCTCCAATCATCGCAATTTTTTGCAAAGCATCCTTATTTAACATAAGTATAAACATATAAATGTTTGGAGTTTGCTCCATGTCTGGAAGTTAGCTATCTCAAAGACCAAAAAATGCTGGATCCGCCACTGATGAAGGAGGCGTGAACTTGCTTGTTAAATGCGTTGCTCTATGATAAGACCGTATGAACTCTTTGGAGCATCTAAAATACCAGATCTAAAAAAAAATGTTGCTAAATTATGCAACTTTAATTTTAACGTTTATTTTGTTTATGCTCTTTGCACCAGACTCTTTAGTCTAATAAGAACTTTAATTAACACGCAAAGGGTTGGTTTCTAAGAATTCAATAGACATCCGATGTTTTTGTTAAGTATTAGGAACCACCTCCTTTGTGGAACAAAATTTCCCTAACCGATAGGGTTAACTCAGTGTCAGTGTTTTCAAATGTGATACCACATTATCTTTAATTATTAAGAAAAAATGGTTGCTCAGAGTTCTGTTTTTAATTCAAGAAGTGAATTTATAATTGAAAATGAGCTTCAAAAAAACGGAGTTCACAAAAATGACTTTCTACAGCCCAAAACTGTCGAGGTTATGAAGCTAAAACCAGAACATAAAGCTAATAAATCAAATGATGCTCCTCAAAAACAACATTTAATTGAAGAAACTCCATTACTTGTTGCTATAATAACTTATATTGGATATGGAGTTTTAGTTGTATTTGGATATTTTCGAGATTTTTTAAGGCTTTATCATTTAGAAAAAACAAAAGCTGCTAAAGAAAAAGGACGTAAGGTATCTAATATAAGTTTAAAATGTAAGAATAATTTGGATTCTGAAAATTGGTTTTTCATTTAATTTAAATATTTTGGTTCGTTTGATTAGCCATCAAAAACAGTTAAATGTGAAGAAATTATATATATATATATATTATTTTTTCAGAAATTTATAAAAGAAGAAATAAAATATAACATTAACATGTGTAAAAGTTAGTTTAACATTTATTTAATAATAATTTATTTACAGTTGTTCAATATAATGAACAAAAAATGTGTTATCTTATGTAATGTACACATAACTACAATTAAGATTAAACCAATGTAAATAACGGCATTTAATCACATGCATAATTGTTTGTTTATTTTTTACTTAACTATTACAACTATTACATGTATATGAATCATGAACTACTACATGCATATGAGAGAACAAGCAAGTCATATTGTCAATAATGATAATGATTATAAAGTTATCTTTTTTTCTCTTAGGGAGCGTGTTAAGCTAATTAAAAATTAGATTTTACAGCACTTTTACATAAAAAGTATGACATTGGTTATCTTACTTATAGCAATTGTACTCATAGCAATCAAAAATGATAGTTTGTTAAAAGTCAAAAACTAAGGTTTAAATAAAAAAAAGTAGTAGTGAAGCAGCAAAGTTGTAAAAAACTTCACACTATAAATAACTTTAAATAGACAATAGAAAACAAAAATAATAAATATTAGCATAATAATATAGGATTTTTTATAAATTGAAAGTTTTTGAGTTTGATATACAAAGGATTTAAATAGGAAAATATTCAAAAGTTTTTACAGTTTTAACCCTCAGAATTAGGGTCAGCATTCAGCAATGCTGACCTAACTGCTGACCTGTAAGTGTATGAGGTCGGCAAAAATTTGCCTACCTCATATGTTACTCTATGTATATACCTCTATGTTTTATGATAACCCCTTTGTGTCAATTTTTTTTGCTGACCTCAAACTGTTGGCAATTTATTGCTGACAGTTTGAGGTTGGCAATATATTGCCAACAGTTTGCCAACTTCATTTTTCCTAACTCAGAGGGTTGCTGTTTAAATCAGAAGAGTATAACTATGCTTTATGGTATTTAATGGTCTTGGTGATCTTATTACTGTTCTATTCCAACCTTGTTTATGTTTCTATGGACAATCTATCATCCTGCAACTGAAAAAATAGGAAGCATTTAAGTTTTAAAAACAAGTTTAGCAATTCATTATAGCTCAAGTTTTTTTTAAATTTTAAATAAATTCAATCATTTGTTTGTTTTGAATAATATTACAAGAATTTACAAGATATGGCTTATAAATTTAAAATATTTATTAAAAGTCTTAATTATGCAATTATTTTTCATCAAATCAATCAGACAAATTGACATAGAAAATCCTATGATAACTTTTTTTAGGGTTCATTTTGCATGTAAACTTGGGTCTCCCCACCCTGTTTAAAGGGTTATCATATACTATTAAAAGAACTATCCAAATGATTGATAATTTTTAGGTAGGCTAAATAAGCACTGATTTACAATACTTATTTTTTTGACTGTCTTGTTATATAAAGTTGTAAGTTAAGTAATTCAATAGTTAGTTTTTAGTTTTTTAAATTGAAAAAAAAAATTCTAGCTATTTATTTTTAGGGGTTTGTGCCTCTTTATTCAGACTTTGAATCATTCTACACAAGAAATTTGTACACAAGAATTAGAGATTGCTGGAATCGTCCTATTGGAAGTGTAGCTGGGGCTGAGTTAGATCTTCTTGAGCGAACAAGTGATGATTACAACTGGAATTTTAGGTAAAATTATTTTGCTTTTTTAAAAAAATGTTTTGTTCATGTCTTTTTGAATAGTTGATGGTATCTTCTGAAATACAGTTAATTGTATTACTGAGTCAAGAAAACATAAAAACAGAATTTCAAAGCATTGATGTTTGGTGAAAAAACTAGATAAACAAACCCTTAAAAACAATTTAATAAAAAGTAAAAACACATCTTTTTACTTAAACTTATATGAATAATGAGTCAAGCGGTATTGGGTTTTGGTTAGTTGAACAAAAGAAAATAACTTGCTTAAGTAGTGACCATGGTAATATTTGTAGTAAAAAGAAAAATATAAATTTTTAAAATGAACCAGTGACTTAACTTTGTAACTAAAGCAGTTCTAATAACATTTAGGATGGGTTTTTAGACCTTATCTAATAGAAAAAGGTATCACTAGAAGAACCTTTCCCAAAATGAGACTAGTATTCCATACTGACACTTTTACAAATGTAACCTTAGAAAACTGAAACGATTGTAAAGTTTTTGTCGTCTTACTTTCAAAGGTGACTAGGGAAAAGATTTCATATATCCCTAGAGCTTTTTTAAAACTAGAATTCAAGTTGTCTATTTTCTGTACACATAATTGTCATGGCACACTCTACTTCATGGTAACAAACTTTATGTGATCATTGTGTCTTAGAAAATTCATTATAGAAAAAGATATACTGTTTCTTTTTTGTGAAGTATAACTGTCACTCCATGTGATAACACTGGTTATTGTAGAGTTCTCCTTTACAACATTAAAAAAAATCTTTATTACAGCTGAAACACTTTCATTATATTTCCTTCAATGATTCTAGTTCATTTCAAACAGCACATTATTCTTGCTTTGACTTTGTTTCATATACTTTAGGTTTCACATTTATTTCCTTATATGTTCCTTATTTGTTGATTTTCTGCAGTAGTGACTTTTCACTACAGAAAAACTTTTAATTTGATCCACTTTCTTCAACATTTTTTTTATCTTTTTAACATATTCTTTCCACATTTATCTTCTAAAAATGTGCATCATATTGATAGGCTCTTTATTTTTGTGGACACCACCTTGTGATTTATATCTAGTGTTCCTAAGTAAAACTGCTTCCATACTCTAATTTCTATTTCAGCTAATGCAGGATTTTTATCTGTCAAATATGTTTGCGATTTATTTTTTTGCATTTATAAAATATGTCCAACATTTATTTATTAGTAATACCACTTTGGAAGGGTTAATTATTTGTCATTTTTGAGAAATTATATTTTGGTATAATTGACCTATCAACATATTTTGACATAATTTTGATAATTAAAAAATGTCAGATATATTTCTTATTGACAAATTTTGACATAATTTTATGTCTAAATTGTTTTCTTATAACATAAAATCGGTCCTTCATGTTTTTTTTTAAACAAATTTTGTCAAGCTTGTTTGTTGACATGCTGTTTTATATTCTTGGAAAACAAATCGATCAAACAAATATAAAACACTTTTTAGATTAATTTGAAGATTATAATGAAAATAAGTTAATAAGTTAGTTGTTGTTGTTTTTTTTTTGCAATAAGTTATGCTTCATAAAACTTTTATTGTAAACCCTAAAAATTAAACATCAGTTGTTTCATTAATTTAGCTTGACCTCTTCAGCCATGTACTCTATGTCAGTATTAAAATTCCCGCAGTGACGATATCCCTTATTAGAATTCAAAAATCATCCCAACTTAATTAATAAAACTTAATTTTTATTAGCAATAATGGTTTTATCAATACAACTAAATTTTAGTTGTACTAATAAATTTTAGATAATTTTTAATTAAAAATCTCAAACAATTCTATGAAAAATAAATTGTTTGGCTTAAAGAAAATGTGCATTTATACAAAATTTATTTTTAATCCATTAATTAAATCCATATTGTTTTTTTACCACCATGATAGAGTTCAAGAAATTAATTGGAATAGGAGTGCATAGATGACTATACACTAGAGCAATTCCAGAGAAATCATGTTTAGCTTTTATGCTAATAAATGCTGCGCTGTAAACTACTTGTGTGATTTTATAGAGCCAATTCCATTATTTGAGTTCAAAACCTAATGTCACTTGTGCTTTATTATGAGCCCAATTTAAAATAAGTTGATGAATATCTTGATCTTATTCTGAATATGCATTAAACATATCAAGTTTCTCCTTCAGTATATTCTATAAAACTTCATTCTTTTTCAGTTTTAACATTTTTTGAATTTATCAGAATCATCTCTTATGAATTACTTGATAACTTTGATTGTATGCATTCTTTTGTAGATAAAAAAATTTAGTTGTTCTCGTAGAGTGCAAAGTTTTTAATGAATTTTGATCAACTGTGTGATTCCTCTATTCAACATTTCTGCTTTAAGCAGTTGATGACCTGATGTAAAACAAAATCTAGGATCCATAACTCAAAAAGCAATAAATATTTCACATTTAAAAAAAACACTTTTTCTTTACGTTTTTTTACGTAATTACATTTATCAGTAATAATTTTAACCCCAAATCACCTACTGGAATATCTTCAATATTTGTTTTGATATATTATTTGTTTTATGCAATTTTTTTGCAGTCAATTATGTAATCATATTTTTTACTAAATAATTGTAATATTTTCTAATTAATAATAATTTATTACCTCTTAGTCTTCTTAATACTTTTTAAATAATAAGTTATTACCTTTTAGTCTTTTTAATATGAATGTATTTTTTGAAATTAAAAAAATTTAATCCTATTTTTCAAAATTACCATACAATAAAAAGATCATTTATATGCAAGTACTATATCAAAAATATTATATTAAAAACAGCATGAACACATTTCTAAATGGACTAAAATATAATTTTTTTAAAGTCACAAATTTTTATAAATATTTTGTAATATTTTTTATGAAAAGTAAAAAAAATATGTTAATCTGCATGATTAATGACTGTTTTTAACAACATAATGTTTAAATGGAGACACATAGCAAGTTTAAATGGAGAAACATAACGAGAAATTGAGTCTGTAGTAACTTGTTTTATAAAGATTATTTTCCGTTTAACTTAAGTAACGAAGACAAAATATTTAAAGTAGCGGGGAGGAAATATTTTTAAAAGTTTTATGATGGTTATTTATTGTTTAGCTGAAAAAATTAATGAAATATTTTTGTAGTTAAAGTTTATATTTTGAAGGTTAAATTGTGCGTTAAAAACACGACATACAAATTTCATTGTTTTTTTAAACGTAATGACAGTGATTAAAAGTAATAATTAATTGCGATATGTTTGCAACTAAAAAATAAATTTTTTTAAATCAAAAAATGTTTTTTTTAATTTTAAGTCTACATATTCTTTTTCAATCTGTAGAAAATTTTTGTTTTGTTTTTGTTGACATTTTTTATAAACTGTTTAACTATTTCTTTCTTCCATTTTCTTTTGTTCTATTTACATTTTAATTTATTTAACGGTTTACAAATCATTGTAGATTAACTGGTAACAAGATTAGAGTAATAAATATGGGTTCATATAACTATCTTGGATTTGGAGAGTGTGAAGGCCCTTGCACAGATTCTGCTATTAATTCAATTAAAAAGTATGGTGTTGCTGCAACAAGTACAAGATTAGAAAGAGGTTGATTTTACTTAAATGATAACTAATTAAGTGGTTTACTTTTCTGATAACTTTTATAAAGAAAAATAATTAGGTTTTCTGAAATTTTTAAAAGATATATAGCCTTAAATTATATGCTTTAGGGTTAATGTTTTTTCAAAAAATCAGAATTTTTAAATGATCACATCACATGAAAAAAGTTTTCTGCTTGAGTTTTTTGGTTAAAATAAATATTTAAAAGACTTCAAATTGAACTCTGAATTTTTTATTTTAAAATAGTTTTTATGTTTAAAAGCATTGAGGATAACAATGTTTAAAAACATTGATGGCAACAGTTTGCTCAAGGAAAAATAAGTGTTTTTAACACTTTGTTTTCTTTGAACAAATTGTTTTATTAAGTTAGTGTTTGAAAGTAATCAATATGACAAGTATTTTTATATATAACAACTGCAAGTTTGGGTTAATTAGTTTGAAAGTCTAAATTGGTATACCAGTGTCAAAATCACCACTGTGCTACAGAAAAAAAAAGGTATGTAGTTGAATTTTGTTTAAAATACTTTTAGGAATGCATGAGTTGCAGTTGGAACTAGAAAGCACAGTTGCGCGATTTGTTGGTAAACCTGAAGCAATATGTTTTGGCATGGGGTTTGCTACTAATTCAACTTGTATACCAGCAATAATCAGTCCTGGGTGTTGTATTATTAGTGATGAATTAAATCATGCTTCATTAGTTCTGGGTACACGCTTATCAGGAGCTAAAGTCTTTGTTTTTAGACACAATGGTAAGTCATCTTAATTATTTATACTTATCTACAGTCAAATATACATATATATATATATATATATATATATATATATATATATATATATATATATATATATATATATATATATATATATATATATATATGTATATATATATATTTCAGGGGCTATTCTAGACCGTTTTCAACTGCGCCGATCCTATTTGGGCACCCCTGAATTCAGAAATTGATGTTATTTTTTTTTTGATGGTAAATATTGTTTGTTTGTTTTCGCAAAAAAATGCCAACATTTGTTACAGCATGGGGGGGTTCTGCCACCCAAATTGTTTTCGATGGCCGGTTCTAGACAAGAATTCAGGAAAGCCTTTCTAGGAAAGAAACATGAAAATTCTTGCTATGATAGCAAAAAACATGATTACCTTTTAGGATAAAATAAT
Organism: Hydra vulgaris; assembly: GCF_038396675.1. Classification (NCBI taxonomy): domain Eukaryota; kingdom Metazoa; phylum Cnidaria; class Hydrozoa; order Anthoathecata; family Hydridae; genus Hydra; species Hydra vulgaris. Next base: position 19,040,766 of record NC_088928.1, read on the forward strand.
TGAAGGATAGAAAAGAAGAAAGAAATACATATATCCTTTCTGGCAAAGAAAAATGAAAAACTTGCTAGCAAAGACTTTTTTAGGATAGAAATCGCACAAGTAAAAGTCATTTTCTTTCTAGCAAAGAAAATTGGGAAAACGTACTAGCAAAGAAATTTTAGAAAAGAAATTTTAAAAACGTGCTAGCAAAGAAATTTTAAGAAAGAATTTGCGCGCAATTTGGTAATTACAGTTATGATTTTTAATTGAATAAATGTTAAATAAGTATAATCTAATTCTAACAAAATCTTTGTGAAATAATAAAGATTATCTGAAATTTCTGAATCATTCATCAGTGATTCACTTTTATTATAAATGGTAATTCTGTCCTAGCAAGTTTTTTTTGGATTAATGAAATAAAATTCTGTCATAGCAAGTTTTTTAGATTTATTAAATAAAATTCTTTCCTAGCAAGTTTTTTGCATTTATTAAATAAAATTCTTCCCAAGCAAGTTGTTTACGTTTATTAAAAAATATTCTTTCTTAGAAAGTATTTCAAGTTTCTTTTCAAAATTTCTGCCAAAAAATATTCTTTTGTAAAAATTCTTTTCTAGTAAGGTTTCTTTATTTCTATCATAAAACATTCTATTCTAAAATTATTCTTTCCTAGTTTTCTATCCTCATTTTATTCTTGTCTAGCTTGGCACACCTTATTTTCCTAGAATAGCCTCTGTATATATATATATATATATATATATATATATATATATATATATATATATATATATATATATATATATATATTTATATATATATATATATATATATATATATATATATTATATATATACATATATATTATGTATATACATATATATTATGTATATATGTATATATATTATATATATATTTACATATATATATATTATATATATACATATATATATATATATATATATATATATATATTATATATATACATATATATACATATATAATATATATATACATATATATAATATATATATATATATATACATATATAATATATATATATATACATATATAATATATATAATATATATATATATATATATATATATACTATATAATATATATATACATATATATATATAATATATATATATAAATGTATATATATATACATATATTATATGTATATATATATATTATATATATATACATATATATATATATATATATATATATATATATATATATATATATATATATATATATATATATATATATATATATATATATATAATACAAACTATGCAAAAATATATTAAACTGATTATTTTTATTGTGATACTTCCACTAGAAAGATTACTACCTGAGCTTTATGGGCCCCTCATACCCTTACCTACAGTTAAACTAGTTAATGCATAAATGTGTATTAAGTAGGAAAATAACTCTGTATTTTCAAAAATTACTTTTAAAGCCAACTACCCACCAATAAATCTTGAAAAGTTCACTAAAGATCACCAAAAACGTAAATATATCTGACTTTGTTCCTTAAAAAGATACCTCCAATTTTCATAGTAACTTATCCTTGTTATAGTTTTATATAATATAGAGTGAATATTTTTTTGTGTTGTGATTTCCTAGATGAGTTGTCTTAATTGCAGCTAAGGAGCCTCACCTGCCATAAGTATTTTCAAAATCTTCAAAACAACAAATCAAAAAGTAACTTAACCAGAATTAATTAATTCTAAAATTAGTTATAAGTAGGTCATATATTAGCAGAAAATATTTGCAAAATTTAGTGAAATACAATGACTTGTTTTCAGTTAAGTTAAAATTGTTAGCTGAAGTCTTTTGATGTCTAATTAAATTAAGATATTTTAATTCATTTATACATTTGTATAAATGAATTAAATTATCTTAAGTTTTTGTTTCATTATTTCTTAAAGTTGTGACTTTGCAGATAATGATTTTTTACTTTTAAAAAGTTATTAACAAACAAAAAATATTACTTGTTGCAAAGAAAAAAACTCAAGTTAATTACTTTACCAGCACTTTTTTTTGTGACAAACAAAGGTATAAGTTTCCAAGTACCATTTATTAAAAGATATATACCGTTGTGCTTTCACTTGCCCTAAGGCAAAAAGTTAAATGTATGCTTTATAAATATTTTTGATGTTGTAAGTCATAACATGTTTACAAGGAATTTTTTTTTGTAAAAAATAGAAAAGGAAGAACCGAGAAAAACTTATTTATTTGAATTAAAATAACTTTTTTATTCAAAATTCTTTCTAAATTATGAGGGAATTTCTGTTTTCACTTTTTTGATATTGCACAACCTGTTAATTAATATCTATGGGGTACTGCAAAAGTAATAACAAATTGACATAGATTTTTTGATTAAGAACCACCATCTTTAAGAATTATTGACTCATTAGTGACTCACTTTATTTTTTGTTTAAAATATGTTGTTGTTATTCATACAAGGAGATCAATTCTAAAATACTTTTCAAAAATTATTTATTAGTTCTCTAGATATAGGACTTCACATATAGACAAATATTTTCGAATTATTGACTAAATAGTGTCAAATGCATTTTTAAACTTGGGAAGTTATGAATTTAAACAATTTTAAATTCATAACTTCCCATGGTTATTTTATTTCATTGTTATATATTAGCTATTTAGAAAATCTAAAAGAAGATTGAAATATTTATGGTAGACAGATCGCTTGTCTAAATATCATGCTTCTAAAGTAAGCAAAAATTGACTTTTCATTCCTTTCGATCTTTATTTTCATCCAAAACCTTTGGTAGTCTATGAATTGAATTTTATTGACTTATATAATTTATATTATTCTATAAAAGGAGCCTAGTATACCCTATTGACAATGAGATAGTATTTAATAATATTTGCTCACAGGATCCTCAAATTCTGAAAATGATTTTATTGCTTAAAAAGCAAAACTTTAAAATTTGAGGCCTGAATCACTGTTGAAGATAAAAATAAAAAGTTTTATTTTTGTTACTAAAGAAGAAATTATAATTTTAAATCCATATTATTTTTCAGTTGTTTTATTCCAATCTTGTTTGATGTTTAGTTTTTTTTCAAATTTTTCTTGATTTTTAGTGGGTTATTTGATTTTAATTTTGTTGTGTTTTTTGTTTTATAACTTTTGCTTCAAACATATATAAATGTTTATTATAATTAAATCCCTTTTTTATATAATTTTGTAATTGTTGGTATAGATATGGAGCATCTAGAAAAAGTATTGAAAGATGCTGTTGTTCAAGGTCAGCCACGAACTCATCGTGCTTGGAAACGTATTATTATTATAGTTGAAGGAATTTATAGCATGGAGGGATCAATTGTTAAACTTCCTGAAATTATAGAATTAAAGAAAAAATATAAGGTAAAATAAAAGAATGCAAATAAATAAAACTAAAAATTTTTATTATTATATTTTACTGTAAAATGTGCATGGAGTGCTGCTACATCAACTATGTTATAGCCTGCTGCTACAAGAAAGTGCCGCTACATTGACTGAGGGTTTGGTTGGGTACAGGCAGCCTTTTCTATCAAATAGTAAAAAAAAAAAAAAAAAATTTAATTTTTTGATCTTTTTCCAGTCTTTAAAACGATTTTTTTTTTTAAAAAAAAAATCATAAAACTGACATGACAATGGAAAAATTAAAAACAACCGAGCAAGAGTGTATATATATTTAAAGTTTTTTTTTTATTATTTGATAGAGTGCCTTCCCCAACCAAACCCTCAGTCGATGAAGTGGCACTCTTTACATGTTTTGCAATGAAAAAATAAAAATAAAAACATTCTTTCAAGACATTCTAGTCTTTTAATTTGTGTTTTTATGGTTTTTTTTAAAAAGTTAGTTTCCTCTATTATTTTATGTGTTTCGTTATAATCTAACCTTAATTTTTTCAAATTAGATGTCCTAGAGTAGTTAAGTGCAGTTTTTTATATGTAAAATTAAGACTTTTACCACAGCGTATATAGATAATAAGTTGTTAATATTTTTCTACCTTTATAGCATACAGCGTTTTCAAAAAAATAAGAAAATTATGAAGAATAATGAAAGAAAAGTTTGCTGCCTCAAGCCAAACCCTTAGGTGATGTAGCGACACTCCTTTGCAGCAGTAGACTATGAGATAGTTGATGTACTTAAGCCCCTGGCAGCAGGCTTTTTCAGTGTGGTGTCAAAGGTGTTATCTAAACACGCATTCATATATATGTGTATGTATATATATATATATATATATATATATATATATATATATATATATATATATATATATATATATATATATATATATATATATATATATATATATATATATATATATATATATAACCCTTGGAATTAGGAAAAATGAGGCCGGCAATAAGTTACTGACCTCAAACTGTTAGAGTTAAAACTGTTAGAGATTAAATTTGACACAAAGGGGTTACCACAAAACATAGAAACGAGGTCAGCATTTTTTTGCCAAACTCAGACATTTTAAGCTCGGTAGTTAGGTCAGCATTGCCAAACGCCGACCTTAATTCCAAGGGTTGATATATATTTACTAAGTTTTCCTGCTTATGATATTTATATATACTAAGTTTTTTCGCAACTATTGAAAATGCATCTGAACTTCACACAAACTCTGGCATTTTATTTTGCCTTATATTACTTTTTATCAGGATTTCTTTTCGTATAATTCTTTTGATTCAGAGCTTCTTCTTGTTTAATCTTGATGGCTTTAATAAAAAGTAAATATACCAACAAATTTTAAATGGTTTTACTAACTCTATAATATTTACACTATGCAAACCTTTTTTCTTTTGATTTCATAAACAATTAACAATATCTGGAGTTGTTCCATAATTTTAAATTTCCTATAAATATTTGGAAGTTTTAAATTTTCTCTCTAAGTGTGAAGTAATATAAGTGTGAATGTGTGATTTTTATTGATCTATTTGAGGCCAAATTTTTTTGATTATTAAAAAATGACAAGTTAAGTAACATAAATAAGGATTTTAAAAAAAGTTTTAAGTTGAAAAAAAAACAACCTATTTTCCTTCTCAACAGTCATCTATTGAACAGGATTTTATAACAACTATATTCGCTTACATTTTTTGCTCATTTTGCGAATTGGACAGCGTTAATTTGTGGACTGCCAAAAGTTGAATTGTTGTTTTTTTAAATAGTTATATTTATTATATTAAATATATATTTGAAATTGACTTAAGTTAAGAAATTTGCAGGAGCATACATAGATCAACTGACTATATATACTTAAATACACAGAATATATTACAAATATACATTGTTTAAACTTAATAAATATAAATATTATTTATCACGCAGAATATAATTAAAAAAAAAGTGTGTATATATATATATATATATATTTAATATTTTATTACATGGAAAAATTTAACTTTGTGATGGAACTTAAAATTTTATGCTTATCGGCAATCATCAGCCATATCTAAATCAAGAAAAAACTGTTACAAAAAAACAAAACAATAAATGAGTTCTGATGTCAAAATAAATCAAAGAAAAAATGCAAAAACTGATTAAACCCGTAAAAACCTGTATCAAATTAAATGAGAAGGAATTGTTTTTATGCCTTCAATTATATATAATTTCTTTTTGTTTAACAAATTCAGATTTTTAATGAATAAAAGTTCATACTTTTCATTTATGTATAATTTGCAGGGTTTGTGGCAGGATTATAACCATTGCACTGTTTAATTATTTCCATTTAACAGGGTTTAAATTTGTATCTTTTAATTTCCTCCAAACCTCCTTTGATAACTAAATTACTTTTTGTTTCTAGGCATACTTATATTTGGATGAAGCTCATAGCATTGGTGCATTAGGACCTAATGGTAAAGGTGTAGTTGATTATTTTGGACTTGATACAAATGATATTGATATAATGATGGGAACATTTACAAAAAGTTTTGGATCTTCTGGTGGTTATATAGCTGCTGAGAAAGTACTTTTTATACACTTTGCTCTCTTATTTAAATGCTAGATTTTATTGATGTTATATTTTGTTAATCTACTTTAAGCATATAATTGACTGTGTGCGAGCAACTTCATATTCGTCTGCTTACTCGACAACTATGTCACCTCCGGTGATGCAACAAATTATCTCCTCAATGAAAATTATAATGGGAGAAGATGGAACTGGTGAAGGTATATTAGTAATAGTTGTTTTAGGTAAAGTTTAATACACATATTGTATAATAATAGAGTTAAGCAAGAATAGTATATAGAATCAGTTTAATTTCATGACTAGAACATGAGGGTTTAACTTAATAACCAGAACCTAAGACAATTTGCAATAATTATGCGCAATTACTTGTAAGGCAACATTTTATTAACTTATCCAATATTTTTTTAATTTGAAAGATAAAGTGTAGAAATTTATTAAAAGAAATTGTTATACAAAGCAATAAAGTATTGTTGTTTTATGTTACTCGTTTTAATGTGTCAAAAATTATTTTGAATATTTTTAGGTGCTCGTCGTTTAAAGCAACTCAGAGATAATGTTGTGTAAGTATTGAGTATTTATATATACACATATGTAAATTTTTATATACACATGTAAAATTTCTTTAAAAGTATGGCAATCTGAACCTCAAATAAACTGAATTTTTTTTTCAAATATCAAGATCTAATGTTTTAGAGTTTTTAACACATTTAGGGGGTTAAGGTAGATATTTTTATATATTGCAGGCCTTGTTACGAGATTTCGCTGCGTAACGAAAACGCGTAACACATTTCTAAGTAACTCAATTCAGCAAATATATTTTGTATCGTTAGAATTTATATTGCGTCACTAGCAACTTTTCAAAATATGAACTAAATTTTATTTTGAAAAAAAAATTTTTTTTCATAAAACGTAAAACAATATTTGCTTATTTTCTTGTGATTTTACAGTTGGTTTTTGATTATTTTATTAACTGTTAATATAATTTTATCTTATTTATTTTGTGAACTCTTTTTAATGTTTTAAACAATAGTTTTTTTTTTAATTTATTAGTTTACTGATAACATATTCGTGATCATAATTTATTTTCATAAATTAAACGAACGTCATTAAAACTTTACGTTATTGAACTAACAATAAACAAAATCAAAATCAAAAAAACAAAAATTAATAAAATATTTACATTAAAATAAATCGTGCATTTTTTTAATTATAATGACAAAAAATAATTTTTATATTTCAAAGGATTTTATATTTAATTCCTTAAGATAAAGCTTAAAACACTTTCTTTTTTTTAACTAATTTTTAACAACAATAAAAAAAATTGTTAAACAAACTGTTTCTTTAACAAAAAATCTATTAGTTTACAATTGAGGTTAAATACTTTTACTTACGACTTTATTTCTTCTGAATAAACGTCACGTTAACGACATCATCAAAAGATAATTTAAATATTCTAAAAGATAAAAGTTTTTGCGTAGCGCAAAACTGCTGAACGCGTAGGCAAATCGCCTTTTCGCAGGCAAAATGCGATTTGCGTAACGCTTCTTAACAAGGCCTGATATTGTTAAAGGGTCACCCTTACAAATTACAAATAAAGTTCCAATTAAAATCCTGATAGAGGACAGAAATTAAAAATTTTTTGGTGTAATAAAAGCTCTTCATACATATTTCTCTTCAGTAAAATTATTGATAGATATTTGTTGCCCAAAACCTCTATCAATAATTTTACTGAAGCCCCCGATTGAACCTTGACGAGATTGGCTTATTTTATTTGAATTAAATGATTAAAGCCATCATTTAAATCTGCTCATAAAACCTTTCAGTTACCTTTTATATACTTAACCTTTGATGAGTCTGATTTTTAGTGTATACCACGAAAGGTTTTAATTTTTAAAGTTAGTTATAGCTTATGTTATAAGTTTTATTGATTAATTACTTATAGGTCATTTCGCAGCAAACTAAGAGATATGGGATTCATTATATATGGTCATGATGCTTCTCCTGTTATTCCTATTTTGTTGTATATGCCTTCTAAAATAGCGTGAGATTTTATAAAGTTAAATTTAATTCAAATTTTTAATTTTTTTTTTCAACTTGTTTTTTTTTCTTTTGTTGCTATTATAGAAGACATATTTCTTGATGGTTTCAGTGCTGTTATAAAAAATATATTTCTTAATGATTTCAGTGCTGTTGTAAAAAATATATTTCATGGTGGTTTCAGTGCTGTTATAAAAAATATATTTCTTAATGATTTCAGTGCTGTTACAATAATATATTTCATGATGGTTTCAGTGCTGTTATAAAAAATATATTTCATGATGGTTTCAGTGCTGTTATAAAAATTATATTTCTTAATGATTTCAGTGCATTTAGTCGTGAAATGTTAAAACGAGGAATCGCTGTTGTTGTTGTTGGTTTTCCAGCTACTCCTATAATTGAATCTAGATCTCGCTTCTGCTTGTCTGCAGCACATACACCTGAGATGCTGAATAAGGTATTTTACATCCTTGTTTAAAATTTTCTGTTAAGGTCATTATTTTTTTATTATACAAATTTTTATATAATCAACAAATAGACTGTCATTATGACGGTCTTAATTGTTGCGTCATTGTAATGGTCAACAGTTATGTTAACATATTTCATATTTATTTATAATTTTTAAAAGTTATTCTGAAATGCGTCTTAATACAAAGGAAAATCTAAATTATACGATAATTTGTAATTATTATAATTATAATTATAAAATGATTATAATTATAAATTTAATTATATTTTTATATGTCAATTTTTTTGTATGTTTAAATGAATTTATGTGATTCTATCGTTTTATTTTCAATCTTGTAAATTTATCGTCTTTTTTTTATTAGGTTTTACTTGCTCTTGATGAAGTTGGTGATATTTTACAGCTAAAATACTCAAGAATATCTCCGGCTAAGTCTTTAAAAAAATGTATAGAGGACAAAAAAGATAATTAAAATATAGAAATTGAAACTTGGTGTCTTTAAATTATAGCTGAAAATAATGTAAATAAATCGCTCTCTGCGATTCACTTAACGAACTCTAAATAAATTATGAATCTTAAATTCATGTAAAATATACTTCGATCATAGATTTGTTTTTTATTATTATGTAAAGTTTGCTTTTTGTTATTTCTTTGTTTTTGCATCTATATTTTTTGCAAATTTAACTATTTTGCTCAACTTTTTTCAATTGAACTTTTTTTTTTGCTGATTTTTTTTATTATGATTTCTTTTCCTTTTTTTTTTTCCTATTGTTTTTTATATCTGCGTCTTTATTGTATTTACGTTTTTGGTATGTTTGTAAATTATTTTTAAATAATTACTTGTATATGTCATTAACTTAAATTGCTAAAAGACATTGCAGCTATTGCCTTATTGATTTTTTCTTACAAAGTTAACCAAAAAAAGTAACCATTTGCAGATTCATAAGCATCACTGGAGAGCACCACTGGTTTGGAATTAATCACATTTATAAAATTATTTACAAATGGTGGTTACTATGTTTAAAATTCCTTTTTATGCCAAATAACGCGAATAGGAAACGCAGTGTCGGATTAGTAATTTGTTTGGTATGACTACCCTTCAGTTATATTGAATGAAGCTTTTACAGAAGAAACAGTTGTCTGTTGAGTTAATATTTATTTATTTAAACACCTATTTTTACCAGTAAATCTCAAAATATTTAGAATAGAAACTTGATCATAAACATAATCCTTTTTACTACAATGAATTTATAAAGGCTGCTAATTTTAATTTATAACTTCAAATTTATTTTTATCTTTATATAGCCACAAAATAATTGTCATATCAGCATACCTTGATAAACACTAATGGGCATAAAATTAAAAGATGAATTTAATTTTTTTTAATACCAATTTGGATAGAAAATTTAAGAAAGCATTTACCCTAAAAACTTACAAAAATTTCTGAAAATTGAAAGCCTTATTTTCTCTTTAACATCCAAAATAATGACACAGTGTCATATTTTGCGAATTCAACGATGTGCTAACAAAAGTAGAGGCCACATACCATATTTGTTTTAATTTATTTAGTTTAATTAAAAGCGATTAGTTAACGAGGCTAGTTAAAAAAGAAACAAAAGATCTCAAATAAGTAATATAAGTTAAAAAAGTAAGTTAATAAGGATATAAAATAAGTGTCAATAAACTTAACACTAAATATTTCGCATTCAGATTAGTTATAACTGATAACTGTAATATCAAGCAGACCAGTTTAATGTTTTATAAAATTTATTCCAATTCACACGCATGTTGACAAGAGCTTTAAAAGCTCTTCTCTCCTTATTGCCTTTTCCAACTATCTTCTCATATTTATATAAAAGGCATTGCACTGTTGACTATAATTATTATCAGGTGATAAAATATATTATAGAGTTTCTTCAACAGTCATATCGGAATTAGCATTTCTTGTGGATTTAAAATTGGATTTCAACATTGAAAAGAACTCTTCCATTGGGTTCAATTCAGGGGAGTATGGTACTAAAAACTTGTGAGTAATTTTTTTTTCTCTTAGTAATTGAAGTATTGCAGCTCCTTTATGAAAATTTGCATTATCTATTATAAGAATTTTATTTGGATTTACTGCAAAGAATGGTACTAGTTTGTTGTTAAAAAAATCAATAAATGATTGTGTACTGTAAGTACCGCTTTTGTATTGGAAACATTCAACTCCTAAATTGGAAATTAAGCACATGAGGCTAAAATTCTGTCCTTTATTTGCAGAGACTGTCAATTATGCTTTTCTATCTTTTGGAGAATATCCATATGAGCGCACTGTATGTTTATTGAATCCGGCTTCGTCTAAAAAAACCAAATTTGAATCAGCAGTTCTAGCAACTTCTGCCGCAAAAATTGATCTCTGATTTTTTCTTTCCGTGGTGTTTCTTTTAGAGCTAATCTTTTTCGTGTTAAATTTAATTTCTTTAATTTACGGGAAACAAACGAGGTTGAAACGTTTTTATCATGTTGTTTTAAAATTTGCATTCGAATTACTTTTTAACTAGGGCATTGTTACAGACCACGGAATTAAATATTGTCTGTTCAATGTTTGTATTTATAGAATTTTTGATTTTAACGTTTCTTTTCTTTTTACTGTAGATGACGTGAAGGGTGTAGTATTGCTGTTTTTTATAACACAACTAACAGCATTTCGAGTTAAATTACAAGCGTTGAATATTTCCTTGATTGAATATTTTTCACAATTTCTCAGTGAAATAATCGTATTTTTTGTTTCTTCTGTAATTGTTTTCCGTACTTTTATTTCCATTGGTATTTAAAATATAAGGGTTAAAATTAATTTTATAAATGCATTTATAACTTTGCAAACGTGCACTTATAACTTTGTAAGACCCTGTATTTAAAAAATAAATGAGTAAAATATTAAAATCATTTGATACTAAAAAAGTAAGGTTTTGAATTTTTTTTTTAATTTTGGGAGTAAAATGGAAGAGAAAAAAAGTAACAAATCAATTTCTAATGTTTTTAAAATAAATTGACTTTATTAAATTTGATTAACTAATAAAATAAGCTTATAATCCATCGATTAAATCTTATCTTATGCAATACGGAAAATTATATTCAAACTTTATTGAATCAACTAATATTTAAAAGGTAAAACTTTTACTTTAAAGATATTTAAAATATTTAGAAATAAGATATTTAGATTTTAAGAAGTTTTAGAAATTTAATTTAGAAATTAAGATATTTAGAAATAAAACAAATTTAAAAAAAAAAACAAAGCTGTGTGTAAAGAGCTTAGTGTTAGTTTACAATAAGAACTAATCTATGCCGTTAATTTTTGCTTGATTACAGAGACAGAATTACAGAGATTTGATCGCGGGATCAAGTCTCCCTTTAATGTGCATATTAAATAGTATACTATTTATTTTCTATTTATCACAATATTTTTTTTTTATACAGATAATGCCACGTATCTATAAGAGAAAAGAGGGAGCAAAACCAAGAACTGTAATTGACGAAGAAAAAATGAAGCTATCGGTGCTTCTTACTTTCATTGTTATCTTTATTTATTTACCTATTAAAAAAAAAGCAGTGGCAGAATATACTCTAAATAAAGAGCATGGGTAGAGTTGATCCCCCTGATCTAGTCAATCCATGCCTGGAATCAAGTCTTCCATATAAAGGAGACTTGATTCTTTTTATCACAACGAAGTTTTATTTTATATAACTTTAAAATAGTTAACATTTCATAAAAATACTCTTTTGTTAGATTTATATTGACTGGTATATAATAATTAACTTATTTCATTATATTATAAAAGTTAAAATAAAAAATTAAAATGGGGATCAAGTGTACCTAGTCTTCCCTATCCAAAGTTGTAAAATATGGTCAATATATAAATATGGTAATACTCTCAAGGTAAAATTGTCAATGCACACCAAAATCACTTACAAGAGACATCATCCATGCGCAACACAGATTATTAATACTCAAATAGTTTACAACTTTTAATGGAATCACTATATCTGTAAACCATCACAGATTTTAAAAAACCTTTTTAAAAGCCTCCCAACCATTAAACTGAATTTTAAAGCTGTACTTTCACAAGGAGATAACAGGAAGAGTTGCATTGCAAACTTTCAAGTTGATAAGCAAAAATTCTAGAGATCAAACCTACTCTGCCTTAGGCAAGGAATAAAGTAACGCAGATTTACATTTACGCTCGCCTAATGAAGGGATACAAGTGTAGTCAATCTAGTTACCGGTAAAGTTTTTCTACTAGACAGTAGCCAGATACAGTTAAAATCTGTTCAAAATGAGTATTTTTTATCGAAACACAATCTCTACCCAATTTTTAACCAAGAACACTAAGGGAGGAATATTATTAGTTAGATTTAACTTCTTCTAGCCTTTGCCAAGGAAATTTTATCTTACAAGACAGCTAGGCATTAGACACGTTGTATTAGATTACATGTGGCAAGGTGATCGTGAGATTCCTAAACTTGACCTGGCCTGAGATCTAAGGGACAATTATAGTAAATAACTAAATTTTACTCAAATGAACTAATATTTTAACAAAAACTAATATTTTTAACGTGATAAAAAGAAGCATAAAATTTATAACTTTTATATTGCATTGAACAATCACGAATTGACGAACACGCTAACGTGCTTTGTAGCATACAAAATTGTTTTAGATGATTATTCCATTTTATAAAATTCATTAATAGAGCACTTTTTTATTACTTTAAGACATTAGCTTTACTTTAATTTTTAACTTAGAACAATTTTTTACTTCAAACTAAAGTTTTCTACATGTATGACTTGATTCAAAACTATCTCGTCAACTATAAATTCCTTCCATCGCGATGACTTTAAGTATAAACTGAAAACTATTTTAACTTTAAACGTTTAACTAAAAATATAAATATTTCTCACAGCAACCTTCGACTGTTTTGCCAAATTGATTAAAATAGGGTCTGTTGCACAGTTGGTAAATATTCAACCTAACTGGGTTTGGGTTTTTTGCTAATTCTTGGTACAAGCATTAGCAAAAAATCCAAAAAACCCCAATAATGTAGGTATATTTGCTTATACAATAGCTTAAATAATAATTTCATTTAATTGTAATATAATGCCATTTTGAAATAAAGCTTTAATCTTAAAATTTTATTTATATGCAAAGTATAATTAGACAATACGTTCTTTAACATGCCAAAGTATCATTCAGAGGATAATGACCATATTAAGTGACCAACCTAGTAGAGTAATATGTAATTATTGTAAGAAGAGCAATCTCCAATAATGCTTTAAGGGAGAGAAAAAGCAACATCTAATGGTTGTAGTAAATGAGTAGCTTTAGCTGATAGACATCTCATTGTGATATCATAGTCTTTACATGCATTTAGCACTTTTTCAGAAAAGTGTAAAAGTTTTGAAATACCAATCTTCAAAGCAAAAAGTATCAAACCATCCACTAATAACCATCGCCTTACTTAATCATCCAAAACAACCACTTTTACTTCTGTTATAAACAGTTTTATCAGGCAAACCTTTCATCCAAGTATCACACAAATGTTCTGATATATAAACAACATAAATCAGTAAAATAGTACCTTTAGCAGTTCCAACAAACATTCAATTTGTGTAGTTTTTAGAAGTGTTTAAAATTCTTTTAGGATACTTAGTGTCTTGTTTTAAAATATATTTTTTGGATCCAGGATCTTCCTCAAGTTTGTCTTATCCTTGTAAATGATGCAGTCAAGTGAAACTCAGCCAACTCAGCGCTTGAGTAGTACTACTGTACGCAAAAAATGTTGGACGCTACTTTGGATTAGTCTTAATGACTATTTGTGGCTGTTCCTATGCTAAGTCAACAATATCTCCGGATAAAAATATTGTATAGAAAAATATAGCATGAAAATTTAAATAAATAAAAATAAATAAAAATAAATAAAGTATTACTTCAATTGAATAATAATTTTTGTTATGTTTTATAACAGGACTTACACGGAAAACAGATTTGCAATAATTCTGAAATAATTAATCCTGTATAAATATTCGTCAAATAAAAATAAAAATAAATATTTAACAAAAAATGTTTGTTACGTTTTAAAAAACTTGTAACCCACTCTTTTCCTGGAAGTTTATCTTTTAGAAAATATACTTTCGTTCCAATTTTATTCAAATATCGTTGAGGGATAATTCTCAAATCCAATAAATCAAATGGAAATCCCTCAGCTCAGCCAAACCCTCAGTCGATGTAGTAGCACACTCCCTTGTGGCAGCAGGCTATGAAATAGTCGATGTATGTACTGAAGCCAATTAATATTCCTTATATTTAAAAAGTCTCCATTGACGAGAGCGCAACAACCAAAAAAAGTAAATTTATTTTAGGCCGCTTAACTGTAGGTTTACGGGGAGAAAGATAACACCTATTACTATTTTATTTTAACAACAGACAAGTAGTTTAATAAAAAAATTGCAAACATAACTACTTAATTTAAACATAGTCACAAGAAATTAAATCTATTTCTTGTGATTATGATCTAAAGAATATTTATATAGCAAAAAATAGTTATTTCGAAATAGCCTCCATTGTTTTCAAATATTTACGGTACCGTGTTATTTTTTAGTTTCGGTTCTATGCCGGATTTAATAAATTTAAATTTAAACTTAACCCCGGATAATGTTTTCAATTTATTTTGATGCCGAAAGTTAGTTTAAATGCTCATTTTAAAAGGGATAAAACCGTTTACATCGTCTGCTGTTAATTTACTCATCAAATATGAGTTGACATCTTGAGAATTAGTTCACTTAATCTTAGTTTATTAGTAGAAATTTCTATCGACATTTGATATACTTATTTGTAAATATGAAGAAAAAAGGCTTACAGTTACTATTTGCAATCTTGGTAAGATATTTATCAACTATTAATTCAAGTCGATTACTTATGCTTCATTCAAAAAATTCTATTTTTTGGAATATTTAATAAAAAAAGTCAAGCTTGGTGACATTTATAATGTCAAAAAAGAAAAGAAAACTGTAAAAAAGAAAATCAAAAAATAAATAAATAAAAGTGTTTGATGTTGTAAACTAGTTTTAAAAGTATGGATATATTAGACTTATTACATTGAACACATCAAAACTTAGTCCACGCGATCAAATTTGCTGTTCAAGCTTTATTACGATTAGAAAGTAACAGTCAAATTAGGGCAAATTCAAGGTGCAGGTCTTAGGTTTGCCAGATGTCCGGCTTTTACATTGGAGAATACAGTGTCAAACCTAAAAAAATAAGAACATTTACACCGATATTGATGTTATGCAATATATGTACATTAAAAAAAATTAGCACTGCATCCAATTCTTTTCTGCACCCCTCAGTGATATTAAAACTGTTTTGGTTTTGTTTTAACATTAACAACAACAACAACAAGATATTTATTTAACGTAAATTATTTTTACAATAGTATTGATAATGATTATAATAACAATAATAATAGTAATAATAATAATAATAATAACAATAATAATAATAATAATAATAATAATAATAATAATAATAATAATAATATATTATAATAATATAAGATTAAAAAAAAATAAAAAAATGATAGTAATAGTAATAATATGTATGTTTACAAAAATGCTTATTGAAATGAAAAAATAATAATAATAATAACTAATATTATAATGGTAGTTATGAGCATAAAATTGTTTATAATAATAAGTTAATGATTTAAACTAAAATACATATTATACATATTTACAAATCAATAACTGGAGATAACACCAAGGGTCCACGAAAGGCCCTTTACTCCAACTTTAAGAAGCAATGGAAAAATTTTGTTCCATTTTTATCTTTTTGTTCTGCCTCTTCTAGTTTTAAAAAGTTTGATGAGAATACTCTCATAACTGGTTCTGGAATTCATCAGATGTACTTAAAGGCGAAGTAAAGAAAACAAAGGTTTGTTTGGAAGCATGCCAGAATAAGGTTTAGACTCAATACCCTCTTACAAAAAATTTGTCATTTTTATTTAACACCTCAGTGTCACAAATAGTTGTTCTGAAAGAAAGATTGGACTTATACAAGAGTTTGTAAACTCTTCATACTCTGAGGATCAGAGACAAAACAGTTGTTCCAGAAAATCAAAAACAGATTTCAAAGAATGTTTATCAGAAAGATTTTGTTAATTTGAAATAGATATTGGTAATTTGAAATAGATATTGTTATTTATTATATTGTTGTAAATGCAAACATGTTTTATTTGTTAAACTCTATTGTTAATTATGACAGATGGAAGGTAATAATACTAATAATATAAAACAGTAATTATGCAAACATATGCTTTTTTACATACATTTGTTAGTATATATTGGAAAAAAATGATGAATATTCAAATTATTGAAAAAATATATCTACCTGTTCCAATGACCCTAGTAAGCTAAAATTTTCTATATAAGCTAGTATATAGATGGAGAATATGTATTTACACAATGTATTTGCATTTTTTGAAAAAAATTAAAAAGTGCATAGTTGGCATCCTAATGTACATACATATGTTGAATAACAAGACAAGTGTGTGCATAGATTTAAAAATGATAGTCAACAAAAAAAAATGTATAAATATAATAGAATAACATAGATATATGCTCATTCCCTTCATCTAGTATTTTTTTCTGATTCATATAACTTGCTATCTTTCAAGTTGTCTGTTAAACATTATCTTGTTTATAAACTTCTTTTCTCTTCAGTTATAAACTTCTTTTCTCTTCTCCAGTAAAAGTTATTATAATTCTCCTTGTTAGATTTACTTTATTATTACTATATGATTGCTGTTACTATTTATTGTTTTTTGTTATTATTATTTATTGGTGTTTAACTTAGATTAATACTCGTACTATTAGTAAATAACCATGAAATGTAAAAACTTTTATTCCAAAAGATATATTGTTATTGTTGTTATTTCATAGCAAAGGTTGTAAGTAGTTTTGTTATTTATTAATGATAAAAACCAGGCTGTTTTTAAAGTTTACTTTGTTAAGTTTAAAGCTGTTCTAAAAGGTGTAACTTTTCTTTAAACCCTATTATTAGTCTTTAAAATTAACAACCTAACAAAGAAGTAAGTATGAAGCTGAACAGAGTCAATATAAGTTGTATTAAGATTTTTTAGTCAAGAAAAGTTATTCAAAAACTAATAGTGTTTTGTGAAATACAATATAACTTATATTATGCCCTTCTTTTATGTAAAGCGCTTGGTGTGCCTCACTTTGTAACAATTAATTAGAAAACAGTTTCAATAAGTTTAACAGATTTAGTAATCTTAAATTTTATATTAAATTCTTTAAATTTTAAATTTTCTCATATTGAAATAAATAAATTTAGCTTTTCAGATTACATTTTTTTAATTTGGTATTAACTTTTTTGGCTTGGTATTAATAGCTAATGAAAATGTATTTTAATATACATTGCACTTTTTCTAAACAGGTTTTTAGGAAAAATTGTTTTAGTGTCAAAAATGATCATAGTGTTTAGATTTTATCTACTATTTTAGGTCCCTTATACTTTAAATGCTTCATTTCCACTTGCTATTCTTCATCTTGAAGGGCAGTTAGGTTCTGCTGATGTTTGTGCTATATATAATCCTGAGTTTTCTGCTATACCAATGGAGTTGTCAAGTACTGTAAGTATATTTAGCAATGTTTATAGAGTTCCAAATTAAAATATTGCCATATTATTATATTATTATTATACTATACATTACCAAAAATATTTCTCTCGAAAGTATATCAAGTTTTGTCTCAAAAGAAGCGTAATTTCATAAAAACTTTTTTTTAGAACTAACTCTAATAGTAATTTATAAATAATCAGGCCAAAAAAGTTTATTGTTTGTGGCCACAGGAGAAACATAACTTTTCAAAATTAGTTTTAGTCATAACCCTTATGTACACTCCTTTGTTAGTGACCATAGGAGAAACAAAGTTTTGCAAAAATATTTTCAGTCATTACCTCTTATGTACACTCCTTGCATGTTCTACTTATCTAAATCAGTGGTCATTTAAAATAATGCAGTTAATTGAGCCAGAGATATTAATTATATATAATTAATACACTTTATATAATCCATTTCCTTGTTATTTAATTGTGTTTTGTAGTTTGATTTTGTAGTTATTTAATTATATTAATAAACTTTATATTTGATTAAAGCCAAAGTATGTAAGATAGACTTTTTTTATTACGGTTTACAACCATTTTATCAAATATGAAGTTAGTATGGATGATTCACACAAAAAATACTATGTTTTAAACCATTTAAAGGAGATTGTATATACTGGAACAAAATGCTATCAGTTTGTCTAGATAAAGCTATAATTTCAGAGGACTGCAAACTTTAGTTTCAATTTGTTCTATGTAAAAGCTTTCACAATAACCCATCAGACAATGATGCAACCAATAAATTGATAACAAATATCAGAGACAACCAACAGCCATCATGATGCGCCACAAACTTCACTCTTTTATGTAACAAGATGGAGAATCAATAAAAGCTTATCTAATATGAGCAATCTGAAACAATTTTCTAGAAAATGTCTAATGAAACCCCTAACAGCAGATCAACATATTAGTTTCATTATATGTGACGCTTTTATTTATTATTATTATTTTTTATTCAAATAACTCCCAACAAGGCTTTCAGCCTTGTTTGGAGTAAATTGAATAAAAAATAATAACAATAAAAAACTGAAAGCAATTGCTATTAAGTTAGGAGTTACTAGAAAACAAACTATAGAGTTGAAGAACAAAGAAATGATTGATAGAAGACTTTATGACAATGGGAGAGAGGCTCAAGCTTGGCAGATAAAGCTACAACTACATTTACAATGTGTTTTTGGACCTTGTCCAAAGTAAAAGAGCATCATTAGAAGAACCACCCCAAATATGATATCAGTATTCCATACAGGGATGAATAAGAGAGATGTAGAGGTAGAGAATGGAATCAGGAGTACAACCTTTGCAGATGCTAACTTTGCAAATTTCTTTTTGTTAATAATTTAAAAATAAACACGGTAGCTAACACCATGCTACCAACCTTTGCTACCTAACCAAGTCTTATTGTTTTTGGTGTTTTAAAGATCGACATCCAAAAACCAAATGCCCAGCACAAATTTCACCTGCACACATTGTCAAAGAAATTGCCACTGTCAACAGTCTGTTTCTCAAAGAAACAAAACAAAACCTACTCCAAAATAGCAGTTGTTTAAGAATATAACAAAGAAAGCAATAGCGCAATATTATCTGCACATAGCAGTAACTAATACACCTGATAGATTAATTAAGTTTATCTTAAACAAAAAAGTATAACCCAACCACTAATACATAATCAGACAAAACCAACAAAATAGAAATTATGATGTAATAAACATCAGAGTTTCTATCGAGTTGGAACCTTTCTTACCATATAACCATAATACCTCTAAGGTATAACTCAACATTAAAGCTCGAAGGAATCTTGCAGGGCTCATTTTCATTAGTTTGCAAAAAATTGAATGTACAACTCCTTGTTGTAAGTAACTTGGTGGTATTGGTAACTGTCAGAATGACAATTACCAATACCACCTCGTAAATAATACCACTTACTTATGAGGCATTTTTCCTACTAGGGGCGGACCCCACACGCCAAAGAAGCAGTTTAAAAACTCAAAATTAAACTCCTTAAAGCTTAGCTAGCTTTTCCTAATTTCAAAGTTCCGCTAAATATAGAAGCAAATGCCTAAACCGGCATGGCTTGTCTAAAAGGGTCATTGACTTGGCAATTTGTTGCTGCATTTGCTGATTGACTTGTCTAAAAGAGTCAAATTTGACCCTTTTAGATAAGTCAATCAGCAAATGCAGACACTTTACACAATTCAGTCAGCAAATTTTGACATTCAGTCAATTTGTTGGCAAAAATTGTAATGGCACACACTTTAACCACCACCACTACGTGACAACTACTCGCGCCGACTCTGCAGATGCCTCTGACACAGAACTGCAGGCTTTCACAAGAAGGCGTGTGATCACATGTCATTGTATTGCCAGGCAATAATATTTTGCTTTGATGATTTGATCTTGGCTATTTCAAAAAAAATTTTAAAAACACACTGAATGAAAAAGATTTGGAATTATACCTTAGAGAAATAAATAACATCAAAATTTCTTACCTGATGTTTTCATATAAGCAAAACGCTTTTCAATATAGTAACACTTTACTGAATATGATTTTTGTTTGAAGTATCATTGACATTCGTAGTTTTTTAATTAATGTTATAAAAATTATTTAAGTTATGCATTTTATAATATGCCTTTTTTATAATAACTATAAGGGATTACCTTTTTCCGGATATTTCCAGAATTTCGGATTTTTTTTTTAACTTTTAGTTTTTCCAAATATCCAAAACATTATCCATACATGTTTTGGATATTCAGAAAAACTAAATGTTTAGATTTATATTTTTGTGATATATTTGTTTTTTAAGCTTTTTCACTCATCACTTTTACAAAAATTGTGAAAGGTTTGAAAAGAAATTAGAAACAACTCAGCTAAAACCAAAATTAAAAGGAAAACAAGGAAAAACATATTCTTGATTTTTTCCGGATATTTTATTCAAATAATTTTCCAGATTTAAAATATGACTTGGGTGATATATGAGCTATATAAAAAAATTAAAAATCATTTTGTTTTTATAAATGAAGACTTTCTTAGACAATAAGTGTCTCTTTAATGAACTTTATATAAGAATTATTAAAGTTAATACATTTAAAAAGATTAAAAAAATTTTGTTGAAAAAAAAAAAGACAAATATTTTTGAAAGGCATTACTAAAACATGGCATTACTTAAACAAGTTGGATCTTTATTAATTTTAAAAAATATTTAAAAAAATCAATGTTTAAACAAAGTGTGAAATGGTTTTTTGATGCGTAATTATTTATTTTACTAATTATTTACACATATTTTTAAATCTGTAAAAAAACACTATAGTTTAAATTAACTGTGAATATCTTTATACAATTATTTAAAATTAGAAATAAATCATTCCTTTAGTTTATGTTTCCCATAATATTATATCCTGTAATATTTTAATATTTAATTTAATGCTAAAATAAAATAAAAGTAAAACTTTATATATAAAAATGTCTATAGAACTTCAAAAATGTTTTATTTTGTATTTTTAAAAATTGAAAATTAAGGCAATGTTGCCAAAATGCAATTTTTAAGTAAAATTAAAACTGTAAAACTTGATATATGTTTTAACATTGCATAATTTGAAGTTTACATAAGTTAGATATTTGCATACACTTTCATAAATTGCTATTAAACCCGAGTTAATGGCAAGAAAGAGTCACAGCACTTTTCCTTATAAGCCAATGTACAACTTGCAATGAACTCAAACCACATTTTTACAAACCTCTCTCAGGTTTTCTCATCCAGGCAAAAAGGCCTAGGGAACCCTTATCCATGGAATTTGTTGGGCCTTTACAATCTACCGCAACTAATAAATACATCCTCATGATAGTTGACAAGTACTCCTACTACCCATTTGTGTTCCTCTCAGTGTTAAACTCAGAGTATTCCTAGAAAAGAACAGTGTGAATAAAACCAGAACTATATCACCCACAAGGCAGCAGCCAATGCAAACAAAAAAATGGAAAAATATAAAAAGCTGGAAGTCTGGCACTGAAAACATTAAGTCTTGGAAAATAAAGATGGTAGGTAATATACAAGTGGATCTATTTTTTGTAATAAGGTTTCTATGTTACTAATAAAACACCCCATCAGAGGATGATGAACTTCCAAAGCTCATTAGTAATATGTACCATTTTACTAAAGGTTCTAACAAAACAGAGTTCCACAATTCTATACAGACGTCAGATTCAAATAAAAGGAGATTCATTTGTTGACAGAGTTCAACTATTAGGAACAATATTACCCCACTTCACATGTATCAAATTTCAAACGAATTTCAAAAGCGAAAGCATTTATTAAAACAAAACAAATCTTTTTTTGTTTATCAAATACTTTTTATGAAAAATTGTGAAAATGTATGAATTATTTTATTTAGAATTTAAGTAAATTTTTTGTTTTGTTGTTTTTAATGTAGTTATTTCATTTTTAATTTAAATAAAATATTGTTTGTTTGTTGATGTTTTTTTGCCATTTTTATTTTATTTTAATTTAGAATTTAAATATAACGTTTGTTTTGATATTTTTATTTTTATTATTTTATTTAGAATTTAAATAAAATGTTTGTCGTTTTTGTTTTTATTTTTTATTACTTTGTTTAATGTTTAAATAAAACTTTTTTGTTTTGTTTTGTTTTGCTCTTTTTATTGTTTTTATTTTATTTAAATTGCAAATAAAATGTGTTCCATTTTAATTTTTATTATTTTGTTTAATATTTATATAAAATGCTTTTTTTGTTTTTTTAATTATGTTATTTTGAATTTAAGTCATGTTTCTTTTTCCATTTTTTAAAAAATTATGTTATTTAGAATTTATTCAAAGCATTTTTTTTGTTGCTGTTTTTATTTTAATTTGAATAGCAAATGAGGATAAATGCCAGCACTTTTTGTATGCTCGCACTAAATTTTAAAACAGAGAACGTCTTTCACGTGTGGTTGCATGCCTTATATGACCACGCATATAAAACTTTTTTGACAACTTGACCATAACTCTTTGCATGTTTTGATAATTAACGCTTTTTAATTTTTTAATTAGCGCTTTTTTTTTGATAATTAGCGCAATAAGAATTTGCTAAAAAAAAAAGGTAAACTTAAAAAAAAAGAGAATAAAATCTAAAAAAAACACAAAATTTAAACTTAAAAAAAAAAGTCTTAAAGAATGTCAAAATAAATAGAAGAAAAACCAGAAAAATTTAAACTTTTATTATTTAATGTAAACTTAATTGTAAGCGAGAGTTAAAGTTATCACAGCTCTGTCAATCTTTATCATTCCCTCCAATTAATAAATAGGCTAATGCAAGGGTGGATACATAGTGAGGGGCAGTGTAACGAGGTCATCTGCTCCCACCCCCCACCACTTGAGATTTTTTAATTTTTAGAAACCAATAAACACAGCAAACATGTTTTAAAGCGTAAGTAAATTAGGCTGTTTACAAGTGCCATGAAATTTAATAATTTTGTGATTAAAAAATTGTTTGCAGATGCAATTACTTCAAGATTATTGTAATTATTTTGTTTCCTTAACTTAGGGTGCTTTTTTCAGCAACAATATACGATGCAAGCCAAGGAACAAAACAGATGTCTGAAATTTTTAAAAGCCTATTTGTAAATGTATTTATGTATTTGTAATGTGAAAAATTTCTTGTTTCTTACTTCTCCCCTTAAACTCTAATCTGATTATTTTTTCAATGATCACCTTTTATTACATTGCAATAAAGTTTTTTTTTTTTTTTTTGTAATTCATCTTCCCAAAGCCAAAAAGGCCTCTACAGATGAGGAGGCTACTTGTGGTTATAACTCTCTCTCAACTCTATAACTCTGAAACACAAACCTTGATGAACAAGGCTGCTGCGCAGAGAAACAAGTACTCAGGAAATTTTGTAGCAGTTTAGTTATAATTATGAAATCATTAAAGTTAAAAATCATTTGTTTTAAAAAGATATTGACACAATTAAAAGCTTATTGATGAAAATTGTGTTGCATGAAATTGTTATCTTAAGTTTGTTTAATTGTACAGAATATAATATGAAATGAAAAATTGCTTAAAAATTTTATTAACATTAATGACTTTTTATTACTTTTAAAATTTGTTACATTACAAATATATAAATAGATTTAAAAAAATTTCAGACATCTGTTTCGTTCGCATTTTTTAAAAGCGATTATTATCAAAACTTGCAAAGTGGTGTGGTCAAGTTGCCAAAACAAAGTATTATATGCGTGGTCATATAAGGTGTGCAACCTCATGTCTCTTACGCAAAAGCTTTTATATATATATACATATATATATATACATATATATATATATATATATATATATATATATATATATATATATATATATATATATATATATATATATATATATATATATATATATATATATATATAAATATAAATATACATATATGTATATGTATGTATATAAAACTAATAAATTAATTTTTCATTATTTATTACAGCCCAAGTATAAGGTGTTTGTTCCATATCCACCTAATGGGTGTTCAGAATACATTGATGTAACAAGGTCATGGAATGCATCTTCATTTGTAACATCAGATGGAAACTGTTCTCAGTTTGAAAAATTTCAATGGGCTTCTTATGCTCATGCTAGACAAGTTATTATTGTAAGATCTAATGACTCAACAGAGGTATGAAACTTAATTATAAAATGATAGTTAAAAGTATAAAATGATAGTTAAAATTTAAAATTTTGGATCATGCTTAAAACTAGCCTTGCTAGTTTTAAGCATGACCTATTTATAGTTTATATGCTTTTATCATATCATCTGATAACTTATAGTTAATATGTTTTTATACTTATAATCTGATAGCTTACAATCATCAAATCAAGTTTAAAAAAGTTTTTGCAACATAACTAATAAATTACTATAACGATTTATGTTAAGTATATAATACCTGGAAGATTCATTTGAGACTAACATTAAACATGATTTGTAACCAAATAGCTTACAGTGTAATGTTTTAAAAACCCTATACTAGACTTAGCTTGTTTTTTCTCTTTTTTTTTTTTTAATGTATAGTGACCTGATTACAAAATAAAATATTCTTGAATTAAACATCAACTCATTATACTATAAGAGAGATGTCTTCTAATGAGAAGGCTTGCTAACTCATGAAACTATTATGTAATAAAATGTTAAATTAATAAATTGCGTTAATAAGTTTTGTTTTATTGATTTTTACTTTTTTTACCATTTTTTATTAAAGGAATTTGAAACTGGTACCCATTATCAACATAATCAAGTTCATCTATCGGTTGGTATGATATCTTACAATGCATGGAACAAGGTTCAGGTAAATAAATAAGTTAAAGATGTTATAAAAGTTGCAGAATATTTTCTAAGATCATGTGTGAAAGTTTTGTTTAATTGAAAAGTTAAACCATTGTTAAGATCAGTCAATTAAAAAAATAACATTCAAACTGTTTTCCAATTTAGTTACTCTAATCCATGAAATAGAAATAACAAAAAATAAAAATAATAAAAATACGTATATAAATCTTATTCAGTAGTGGTTTACAATTGTTTTTCAATTTTTGAGTATATTCAATGATTCTATAAAGTTAAAGAGTTATGTAAACTTCTCTGAAAACTTAAAGATATAAATTGTATGTTTAAAAAATATATATATATATATATATATATATATATATATATATATATATATATATATATATATATATATATATATATATATATCTTTACATATAAGTTATACCAAATTGTTTATTATTCAGTTCTGATGTGCTAAACTTATATAAATTTAAATGCATAATTTTTATAAAAAGCAAGATCAATTTTTTATAAAACAAAGTTTTATTTTTATACTTTTAATAAAACTTTAAAATAGTAAAATAGTTTATTTTTATTTTTTTAAGTTTATTTTAATTTTAAAAATAATGAATAAATTTCTCTTCTATTTAGCAAAAAAGTAAAATATTCTATTTTTTTAAATTAGATTTTTTTGTCAAGCTACTGATTTTTAATTAATGTTTGATTTTCATTTATGTTTTTTACTCAAATTTGATTTATGTTGATTAGTGTTAGTTTATCTTATGTTGTTAATGCTATTAGTTCAACTTATGTTGATTAGTTGTAGTTGAATTCAGTTGAATTGCAATTTTACTCAATTTTGTTGTTGTTGAAAATAAAATAAGAATTATTAGCATAATTCTTTTTTTCTATTGTTTATTGTCTATTTCTTAGAAAACAATGATTTATTAGAAATAAACTCTATTTTCATAATATGTTCAAAGAGAAGAAAAACAAGCTTATTATTGCGATTTTTAGTTTCAGAACTTTTTTGTGCATGTGCTGATTAGCTTAGTATAAAATTGTAAATTTTGTTTTTGTATCAATACTAGCTACAATACAAAAAAATAATAATAATAACAAACTCATGAAGTTTTGCACCTAATAGATGAAATTAAATTTTTTGAAAGTATTTAATACAAGTTTTTCTACCAAATCCTGGGTTTGATTAGAAAGGATCTAAGTTGTTTTGCACCAATGCCTTTATTTGTTTTATTCTTTAAATTTATCAAAAAATCTGTTTATATTTTTTAATGTTTAGAAACTTGGTGAACCAATTTATTCGCAACTTTATCATCCTCATGAGCCTTTGTTTGACCCAAATATTGTTATCATATGGTTCATTGCAGTTTTTACTGTGTGTGCTGGGGCATATTGGAGTGGGATTGCTTTTCAACAGAGGTAACAGGTATTTTTGAATATATTTTTTCTAATAAAATTATTTGGGTTCTTTTAAATTTATTTATTTTTTGCTTTTATTATAAATAATATGTAAAACAAAAATTTAATAAAATAAATGAAAATTTAAAATTTTTTCAATAAGTTTTATAATTTAATGTAAGCTCTGAAAAAACTCTAAGCAAGATTCAATTTGAAAAGGAAAGTTTTTTTTTTGTTTTTTTTTTGACTTTGGCTATGCTAAGAATAAGAACTCTGTTAAATTTTTTTTGACTTTGGCTATGCTAAGAATAAGAACTCTGTTAAATTTTTTTTGACTTTGGCTATGCTAAGAATAAGAACTCTGTTAAATTTTTTTTGACTTTGGCTATGCTAAGAATAAGAACTCTGTTAAATTTTTTTTGACTTTGGCTATGCTAAGAATAAGAACTCTGTTAAATTTTTTTTGACTTTGGCTATGCTAAGAATAAGAACTCTGTTAAATTTTTTTTTTTTTTTTTGACTTTGGGTAATAATGGATATGCAAATAATAATAACAATTTTAAATTTATTTTTTTTTTTTGACTTTTGCTAAGAATGGCTATGCTAAGAATAAGAACTCTGTTAAATTTTTTTTTTTTTTTGACTTTGGCTAAGAATGGCTATGCTAAGAATAAGAACTCTGTTAAATTTTTTTTTTTTTTTTGAATTTGGATAATAATGGCTATGATAATAATAATAAGTCTGTTAAATTTTTTTTTTTTTTTTGACTTTGGCTAATATTGGCTATTCTAAGAATAAGAACTCTGTTAAATTTTTTTTTTTTTTTTGACTTTGGCTAAGAACTCTGTTAAATTTTTTTTTTTTTTTTGACTTTGGCTAAGAATGGCTATGCTAAGAATAAGAACTCTGTTAAATTTTTTTTTTTTTTTTGAATTTGGCTAAGAACTCTGTTAAATTTTTTTTTTTTTTTTAATTTGGCAAAAAATGGAAATGCTAATAAAAAAAACTCTGTTAAATTTTTTTTTTTTTTTGACTTTGGCTAAGAATGGCTATGCTAAGAATAAGAACTCTGTTAAATTTTTTTTTTTTTTTAATTTGGCTAATAATTGCTATTCTAAGAATAATAAATGTGTTAATTTTTTTTTTTTTTTTTGACTTTGGCTAAGAATGGCTATGCTAAGAATAAGAACTCTGTTAAATTTTTTTTTTTTTTTTGACTTTGGCTAATAATGGCTATTCTAATAATAATAACTCTTTTAAATTTTTTTTTTTTTTTTGACTTTGGCTAAGAATGGCTATGCTAAGAATAAGAACTCTGTTAAATTTTTTTTTTTTTTTTTAATTTGGCTATGATTGGCTATGGTATTAATAAGAAGTGTGTTAATATTTTTTTTTTTTTTTTGACTTTGGCTAAGAATGGCTATGCTAAGAATAAGAACTCTGTTAAATTTTTTTTTTTTTTTTGACTTTGGCTAAGAATGGCTATGCTAAGAATAAGAACTCTGTTAAATTTTTTTTTTTTTTTTTAGTTTTGCTAAGAATGGCTATGCTAAGAATAAGAACTCTGTTAAATTTTTTTTTTTTTTTTGACTTTGGCTAAGAATGGCTATGCTAAGAATAAGAACTCTGTTAAATTTTTTTTTTTTTTTTGACTTTGGCTAAGAATGGCTATGCTAAGAATAAGAACTCTGTTAAATTTTTTTTTTTTTTTTGACTTTGGCTAAGAATGGCTATGCTAAGAATAAGAACTCTGTTAAATTTTTTTTTTTTTTTGACTTTGGCTAAGAATGGCTATGCTAAGAATAAGAACTCTGTTAAATTTTTTTTTTTTTTGACTTTGGCTAAGAATGGCTATGCTAAGAATAAGAACTCTGTTAAATTTTTTTTTTTTTTTTGACTTTGGCTAAGAATGGCTATGCTAAGAATAAGAACTCTGTTAAATTTTTTTTTTTTTTTGACTTTGGCTAAGAATGGCTATGCTAAGAATAAGAACTCTGTTAAATTTTTTTTTTTTTTTTGACTTTGGCTAAGAATGGCTATGCTAAGAATAAGAACTCTGTTAAATTTTTTTTTTTTTTTTGACTTTGGCTAAGAATGGCTATGCTAAGAATAAGAACTCTGTTAAATTTTTTTTTTTTTTTTGACTTTGGCTAAGAATGGCTATGCTAAGAATAAGAACTCTGTTAAATTTTTTTTTTTTTTTTGACTTTGGCTAAGAATGGCTATGCTAAGAATAAGAACTCTGTTAAATTTTTTTTTTTTTTTTGACTTTGGCTAAGAATGGCTATGCTAAGAATAAGAACTCTGTTAAATTTTTTTTTTTTTTTTGACTTTGGCTAAGAATGGCTATGCTAAGAATAAGAACTCTGTTAAATTTTTTTTTTTTTTTTTTGTATTTGGCTAATAATGGCTATGCTAATAATAATAACTCTGTTAAATTTTTTTTTTTTTTTTGACTTTGGCTAAGAATGGCTATGCTAAGAATAAGAACTCTGTTAAATTTTTTTTTTTTTTTTGACTTTGGCTAAGAATGGCTATGCTAAGAATAAGAACTCTGTTAAATTTTTTTTTTTTTTTTTACTTTTGCTATGATTTGCTAGGCTATCAATACCAAATCTGTTAAATTTTTTTTTTTTTTTTGACTTTGGCTAAGAATGGCTATGCTAAGAATAAGAACTCTGTTAAATTTTTTTTTTTTTTTTGACTTTGGATAAGAATGGCTATGCTAATAATAATAACTCTTTTAAATTTTTTTTTTTTTTTGACTTTGGCTAAGAATGGCTATGCTAAGAATAAGAACTCTGTTAAATTTTTTTTTTTTTTTGACTTTGGCTAAGAATGGCTATGCTAAGAATAAGAACTCTGTTAAATTTTTTTTTTTTTTTTGACTTTGGCTAAGAATGGCTATGCTAAGAATAAGAACTCTGTTAAATTTTTTTTTTTTTTTTGAATTTGGGAAAGAATGGCTATGCTAACAAAAAGAACACTGTTAAATTTTTTTTTTTTTTTTGACTTTGGCTAAGAATGGCTATGCTAAGAATAAGAACTCTGTTAAATTTTTTTTTTTTTTTTGACTTTGGCTAAGAATGGCTATGCTAAGAATAAGAACTCTGTTAAATTTTTTTTTTTTTTTTTAATTTGGCTAAGAATGGATATGCAAATAATAATAACTGTTTTAAATTTTTTTTTTTTTTTGACTTTGGCTAAGAATGGCTATTCTAATAATAATAACTCTTTTAAATTTTTTTTTTTTTTTGACTTTGGCTAAGAATGGCTATGCTAAGAATAAGAACTCTGTTAAATTTTTTTTTTTTTTTTGACTTTGGCTAAGAATGGCTATGCTAAGAATAAGAACTCTGTTAAATTTTTTTTTTTTTTTTGACTTTGGCTAAGAATGGCTATGCTAATAATAATAACTCTGTTAAATTTTTTTTTTTTTTTTGACTTTGGCTAAGAATGGCTATGCTAAGAATAAGAACTCTGTTAAATTTTTTTTTTTTTTTTGATTTTGGGTAATATTGGCTTTGCTAAAAAAATCAAATTTTTTAAATTTTTTTTTTTTTTTTTTGACTTTGGCTAAGAATGGCTATGCTAAGAATAAGAACTCTGTTAAATTTTTTTTTTTTTTTTGACTTTGGCTAAGAATGGCTATGCTAAGAATAAGAACTCTGTTAAATTTTTTTTTTTTTTTTTTGACTGTGGATAAGAATGGCTATGCTAAGAATAAGAACTCTGTTAAATTTTTTTTTTTTTTTTGACTTTGGCTAAGAATGGCTATGCTAAGAATAAGAACTCTGTTAAATTTTTTTTTTTTTTTTGACTTTGGCTAAGAATGGCTATGCTAATAATAAGAACTCTGTTAAATTTTTTTTTTTTTTTGACTTTGGCTAAGAATGGCTATGCTAAGAATAAGAACTCTGTTAAATTTTTTTTTTTTTGACTTTGGCTAAGAATGGCTATGCTAAGAATAAGAACTCTGTTAAATTTTTTTTTTTTTTTTGACTTTGGCTAAGAATGGCTATGCTAAGAATAAGAACTCTGTTAAATTTTTTTTTTTTTTTTGACTTTGGCTAAGAATGGCTATGCTAAGAATAAGAACTCTGTTAAATTTTTTTTTTTTTTTGACTTTGGCTAAGAATGGCTATGCTAAGAATAAGAACTCTGTTAAATTTTTTTTTTTTTTTTGACTTTGGCTAAGAATGGCTATGCTAAGAATAAGAACTCTGTTAAATTTTTTTTTTTTTTTTTGACTTTGGCTAAGAATGGCTATGCTAAGAATAAGAACTCTGTTAAATTTTTTTTTTTTTTTTGACTTTGGCTAAGAATGGCTATGCTAAGAATAAGAACTCTGTTAAATTTTGGTATTTTTCATTTGAATAAAGTTTATAATTAATCATTTTTATTCTTTCTTTAATTTTTTTTTCTTTTCTTTTTTTTTGTTGATAAGTTTGTTTGATTTAATATAAGAATTTTGTTTGACATTAATAAAAATAATGATTAAAATAACTAAATCATTAAAACATAATGCAAAACACTTATATGTAGTATACTGAGGCAATATACTAACAATTAATTAATATACTGAGGCAACTGCTTAACTGATTGCATGGGATGCCATGCTCTATTTATGAATGAGTCAAGTTGTCCTTTACTAAAACCATGACTAAATTAACCAAAAGTATTAATCTTGGAAAACCATCACCAGCACCTAACTGTTTCAATATATCTTTTACAAGTATTTGTGGTCTTGCAAAGTTCACCAAACTTGCTTGCTCTTTGTGAGACTAAATTAAATTTATATATATATATATATATATATATATATATATATATATATATATATATATATATATATATATATATATATATATATATTGTTAATATTAATATTATATATAATTATTAAATATTAAATAATTTTAATATAATTTTACAGCGGTTCTAAAGTGATAGAACAGAATCTCTTTGATTTGGATTGGACAGATGATAAGAAAAATAACAGGTGATATAAACAATCTAAGCAATAATCTAAATTTACCTTAATGCTTTGATTCACTTGGTATAAATTTCAAAAACTGTTGATGCCACTGTAATCTGGCCATTTTTTAAGCATTTTGGACATAAAAAAATTTTTAATTTTTTAAAAATCATTAAAATAAAATTATTAACATTAAATATTTAAACATTAAAAAGTTTAATGTCCTAAATGTTTAAAAACATGTTTTTAAACATTTTTTTATACTTAAATAGCATGAATGTAATCAAGGCACTATGGTAGTTTAAAATCTTAATTTTAAAATGATAAATTAACCGTTATTAATTTATACTATTGTTTTAAACAAAAAGTATTCATAATGAATGTATAGAAATTATAACTGTAAAATATGAATAGAGTAATTGAAATATAGTTATTTAAAAATATTACAATTAATAATATGTAATAATATTCAATCAGCATAACATTTAAACCAAGGTTAAAGTGATTTTTAAACATAGCTTAATACTTTTAAAAATAAAAACAAAATTTAAAACTCAAAAACTGCTTATGGCAAGTTATTAATCAGGTCTTGATTTTAGTCTGGGTTAAATCTTTTGAGAAATCTTATAATGGTACTAATGAAAATACATTGCTTAGGTTTGCAAACCAATGAAAATAAATATTAGAGCCTCATAATTCCTGAATTTAGCCTCACACTGCAATTTAGAAACAGTTATGGTATTTGTAGAGTACATTGTAGGTACTTGTAGGTACAGTGCTCAGAGGCTGAAGATCTTTTGGATTTTATTACATTTACCAGAGGCTGAAGATCTTTTGGATTTTTTTACATTTTACAGTATGTGACCAGGGTCCCGCCTCTGGGTCAGCTAAAAATGAGACATTTTATAAACCCAGCCCTGGCATAAATTATAAGACTTAGCAAAGGTTAATAGCTGAGGCTAGGAAAATTTTTTTTATACTTCATATTATAAATTTATGCATACGTTTACTATTTATTAAGGTGGCTTATAAACATATATATATATATATATATATATATATATATATATATATATATATATATATATATATATATATATATATATTTATATATATATATATATATATATATATATATATATATATATATATATATATATATATATATATATATATATATATATATATATATATAGAGAGAGAGAGAGAGAGAGAGAGAGAGAGAGAGAGAGAGAGAGAGAGAGAGAGAGAGAGAGAGAGAGAGAGAGAGAGAGAGAGAGAGAAAGAGAGAAAGAGAGAGAGAGACCCTCAGCGGGAAGACATAATTTGACATAATATTCTAACTGACATAAATTGCTCCCGTAAATGGTTTTGCATAACAACTGATTTTTTTTGTTGTGCTTGAGATTGTATGTTAACTATACTTGTTACCAACTTGTTGACTTTTTAATATAAGTTTTTTATACTGCAACAATTGTTTTGTTTTTAGTAGAACAGAATTTTAGTATTACAAAAGTGAATATAAATATTACATAATATAATATAAAGTTATAATAGAATTAGTAAAAAAAAAGGATTTTTTCTTTCTTTTTGAACAGTGCAGAGTAATTTCTTTTCCTAAAATCCTTAGTATGAATACAGTGTAATACAAACTATAACATTAATTACAAAATAATCAAGTTTGCAAAGTTGTTTCTAAAATAAAAAATTATCTAAAAAAATGCAAAAACATGCATCAAAGGGCTGTCAAACTCAAGTGAAATAAGGAAAAAATTAGGAATAGGAAAAGAATAGATAATTAAAAATATATTTTGAACAGATGTTCAGAACAAAACAAAGGCACTATAGTAAAGCATATAGTAAAAAAAAAATAATGATAATTTAGACACTGCGCATGTAATAGAAATTATAAATTCTGGCTCCTAATGGAAAATTTTAAATACACTAGACTGAGCAATGAAAGCCCACAGAGAAATATGAAACATTTATATTGAAAAAACTTTTTTTTTAAAGGAGGTTAATTAATAAAAACAAAGAAAAATGAACAGATGTACAGGATAAACACAGATTTATTTAAGAAGAAAAAGCTTATACACAAATCATAGTCAACAGTAATTTTATCGTTAAAGTTAACCTAAAACAAAACAGGACACATAAGTAACCATAAATCTTCATTAAATACAAGTGTTTAACTTACTTAAAAAAATATTCATATGCATAGATATATCAATATTTTAAATGAATAAATACAAAATGTTAAGTGGTATAAGATAAAGAATAAACATTATTGTTTTTGTGTAATCATAGTTTATCTAGCAGTAGTAATAAACTCGAAATCATGTTTATTATTATCGGCGTTTCGAAGAGGGTCAGCACCGATACCTAGTTTATCCTGTCAGATAAACATCATCGCCATTTATGCTTTACCCTGCAATTTAGGCCTAGTCCATACTGCAGTAAAAAAGGGCTTCACTACAAACAGTCAAAACCAGATTTGTAAAGTACTAATATTTTTGAAGAAGTTATATGGATAGTGAGATATGTGAATTAAATTATCGTTTAAAATGAAACGCTTCTTTAAAGAAATTTTTCGTGGTGCAATAAATGATGCTTGTTATGTATATACTTTTGTAACGTTAATGTTACAAACATATGCTTGTAGCAAGTATAAAACCAAATTTTGTATTTAATAGGAAATTTTTTTAATAAAAAAACAGATAGCTTGTGTAAAAACTAAAAGCTCTTGTAAGAAGCTATTTAGAGGAGCAACTCACATGGCTCCTCATATTTGTATTAAGAGAGTTTTTCTTGGCTCTTGCACTCATTTACTCCCGCCGAGGCCTATATATATATATATATATATATATATATATATATATATATATATATATATATATATATATATATATATATATATATATATATATATATATATATATATATATATATATATTTATATTTATATTTATATATATATATATATATATATATATATTTATATTTATATATATATATATATATATATATATATATATATATATATATATATATATATATATATATATGCATGTATATATATAAACTAATTCAATTAACCAACAAGTGGCAAGCATCCACTATTAAGTATTGAGTTACTAGAAAACAAAAGATAGGGTTAAAAAACATGAAAGGGTTAAACTAAAAACTTAAAAAGTTGTAGGTTGTATGCGTAAGGAAAACGTGAAGATTGGTGAGAGATTTAAGGTTTTGTTGACATGTGAGGAAAAAAACTAAATGAATAAGAATTTTTATAGCATGAAGGGAAAGGGAAAGTGAAAGCATGCGACTTTGGTGAATGACAAGACTAGCAGCAATATGTTTTGGTTGATTGAAACTTGGGTTTTAGCTCTTTTGAGCAGCAACCATGATAGTGTTTATAGAAAAAAGAAAGAGATGTGCTTTCAATATGCTTTTGGACCTTGTCTGAGAGTGAGAGGGTTGTTATTTGTTAATATAGAAATGTCAACAATATTGTGATCCAGTTTGTTTCTGGTAAGTTGAATACCGGTTAATTCGAACTTTTGTTATCTAGAACTGTTTTATTTGGTCCCATAAAATTGTCTTATTGATTGCTAACAGAAATCATTGGCGTTAACATGCAATTAGTTAAAATTTTTGGAAAAAGTGCCTCAACCCACTATACATCCTAGTTCTAATCAGTTCAGACGTAAATTTACTATTTATAGTTGTCAAAATACAATATTTCTATCAATTTTCACAAAAAATACTAGAATTCCGACCAAGAAAGAGCCTTTAATTAAGAAAAATTGCCAATAATGATCAGAACAGATCATATTATTAAACTATGTTCATTGCACCTAAAAAACGTATCTATTTAAAATCTTATTCAAATATGGACAAGCGATTATGATTTTTAGAAGTTTTTTTTTTCAAAAAAAAGAATCTTTGGTCTTGGTTTTTTCGCTACAAACATTTAAATTTTATGGTACCGCAAAATTTATCTTTTAATTTTTTTCGTCTTTTCATAATTCACAGACCTAATTGCTTATCGGAAATATGTCATAGTGAACAAAATATTATACAGACGCAATAATATTTTAAAATTGCCTTAACTACGCCAAGTACTTCGGTTAACTTGAACTTTTTGTATGGGAAATTAAGAAATCAAAATAACTTGATTGAAAATTTTTTAAAAAAAGTCATCCCATATAAAGCATAAAAAATAGTAGCCTAATTCTTTTACATTTTTTCGTTATATTTTGATCTGAATAGAGTGGTAATTAGATCTGAATAGAATAGATTGTTATTGGGCATAAAATAATGCTTAAATAAAACTGTCAAAAAATGAATTAAAATAAAATAACGTTAAAAATTATTTTAATGTTTTAATAAATTTCTTAATAAAAGATCTCTAGTTTTTTGATGCAGTTTTATTATCAAATAATAAGGAAGTTATTGTGTTGCTAAACTTTTTTAAATTTTATATTTTAAGTATACAGAGTGAATATAATACATAACTTCTTTTAATGAAACGTTTTTCACGTTTTTGTTAGTATAATGTTGTATATTTAATGTTTATACTTTAGCATTGAATAAGGAAAAATCTTCTTCTAATACCTCTAACTAATACCTCAAATCAGCCAAAGTTCGACTAAACTGAACTTGTTGCTTTAGTCAAACATTTGTAAAGTCAACCCATTTTCAAGCTGTTTGCAGTAAATAATTTTTTGGAGTTAAAAACTCATTTCCAGTAACTCTTAGAGTTACTTATCTTCATTCCAGTAATCCTCAAAGTTACTGTAAATGAAGATGAGTGGAGGCTTTTGTTATATTTTTTTATTATATAAAAAAACTAATAATAGAGAGAAGACTAATCAGTTTTTAAAATTGAAACCAATTATTTAGCACTTAATAATTAGCAAAAATTGAAGAGATTTCTGGGAAACACTTTTTTAGGATTACCATGGAAATTTTGTGTAAAATACAAGCCATAGAAGTTATGGCCATTAGATTCAATAGTAGTATATGGCCATTAGGTTCAGCTTAAATACCTGCTTGGATCCAGGTGGTTAGGTTAGAGGCGTATTTATGCATACATAATATGGACACAGATATAAACATATGTTTGCTATTAAATTTAGATAATGGCATACAATATCTTTACCTAATATATAAATTTTAGTATTTATATGGTGTAATATTTGCCTAAGGAGAAGATGATGATCAGTGGATGTGTAGTATGACTCTAACAAAACAAGAAAAGGAGCTATAATCTTAAACAGTGATTAGTAAAAACATTGTATTGAACAATGTTTGTTAGAGAAGACTAAAGTGATTTGGGTATCAGCATGTAGAGAGGTAGCAGCTTCAGAAGAAAATCAAAGAAGAAAAAAAATTATAAAGAATGAGCAAGTTTTACTAAAGGAACGAAGATGCGTTTATATTAGAAAAACAGAATAAAAGAGGAAGACTAAAACTTGATGATGATGATGATGATGATGATGATGATGATAATGATGATAATGATGATAATGATGATAATGACGATGATTATGATGATTATGTTGATCATAATGGCATTTGTATATAAATATATATGAATATATAAAACATAACATGAATTTTGAACAAAAAAAATAAACTAGTATTAGAGTTTATGCAAACTCGGTCACAAACCTGGATTCTGCTATTTTTTATTAAACCCGGCCCCAGCCCTAGTCAAATAGTAATTGTAGAAACAATTATGGTACTTGTAGCAGTGCTCGAAGACTGAAGATCATTTGGATTTTATTACAGTAACTAATGGCAAAATACTGGCAAAATGAAAGTTTTAAAAAATTATTTAATGTGAGGGTCTCTAAAAAGTGGTTCTTCTTTTTTATTTTCTTTTAGCAAACTATTGTGGTTTATGAAGATTTTTCAAATTTTTTATTGTATTATTGCATTAAATTAATTCAAATTGATGCTACATGCTGCGTTTGCAAATAATATTTTTATGTGGCAAGCTGATGTGTCTCAGATAAAGAAGTTTGTATGTCAAAAAAATTTGGCTCTGACTAAATGTATGCTTTGTATGCTTCATACAAAATGTATGCATTCTTCGATTTATGTATGCTTAACAACGTTTTTAAAAAATGTTCTATTTCTATTAAAAAGTTTTGGCAAAAACTTTTCCTTTAAAAATTAATTTTTTAAGGAAAATTAAATTTTGAAGGAAAATTAATTTTTGAAGGAAAAAGTTTTTGCCAAACACAAGACTACATTAATCATTTATAAAAAAATTGGAAAAAATATATATCAAGCAACTGTTTTGTTTTTAATTAAGATGCATTGAATCATTTTTGTTGTTAATTTTTTTTTTTTTTTAAATCATGGTTTGGCTTTTTTCATGATTAGCTTGCAGAAGGTCAAGAAAAGTTTTCAAAAAAAGAAATTTTTAGAAGTTAATTGAAACAATTATGAAGTTATTTTTAAAAAATATTTCAATTTTTTATTTTAAAAAATTTCAAGAGTTCAAAATATCATTTCATTGTGTGCTTGATATTTAAATAAATAAATGTCTACTAAGTCCTAAGAGATCTTCAAAGAGGAGGAGTTTTTAGAAAAAAGTAAGCCAAAAACCAACTGCAAGAACCAAAAAACTTTGGTTCTTGTAGTTGATTGTAAGTAGTAATCTGAACCCCTCAAGTTGATTGTAAGCAGGGTAATCCGAACCCCTCAACTTCAAACTTTGCTAAAGAAGTTGTAACTTCAAGATAATTGATACAAAGGCTAATCCACAAAGATTTAAGCCTGATGAGTTTTGTAACAAAGTCTCCTAAGTGTAGCAACAAGAGAAAAATCACCTGACCTTGTTCCAATGGATTTTTGCATTTGGTCAGTGATGGAAGATTTAAAGTCAAGGAAAACCTATCAAAATATGGAGGCCCTAAAAAGAGAATTTACCAAGGTATGGGCTTAATTTAAAACATGTTGCAACAATTTTGTGAGCAAGTGCCTGAACGTCTGAAGTCTGTCATTTTATGAAAAGGTGGTTATTTTTAGTAATAAGTAAATAGTTTTTTAATACTTCTCTGTGTTCAGTTTATTTGAAAGTAAATAATTTTCAACAAATCTCAACCTCACTTTGATTTTTCACATTTTAGCATTTAACTTAACATTTCGCACACCTCTATAAATGTGTTCAAAATATAACAAATATTTTAATAAGATATTATTGGAAAGTTTAAAACTTAACTAGGAGATATTTATCTTCACCTTAAATTCTACAATATACTTTATAGTATTAAATATATAAGAATGATGATCTACAAAATGGGGAATTATAAAATCACTTGATAAATATTGTTTTAGTTAAAGTTATTTGCTTGAAATTTATTAGGGTTAGGGGTTATGTTTTTTGGAGGTTTTTTGATCCAAAACTCCAATGAATTTGGCAGGCCTAAAAGGTATGTCTATGTATCTAAAATCCTTACCAAAACCTAAACTGTTGTTTCTTTATTACTATTATTATTGCCAAGTACTTTATTTATTTTCAAAATTCAGTTATATATTTTTTAATGAAGAACAATACAAAAATTAGTTAAGTTAGACTTGAAGAACTATTACTTCATGAATAAATGAAGCTTTCAAAGCACTAACACAAATATATTTGGTCGACCAAATAAATAGAAAATTTATGTTTTAATGATCTGTGCAAACCATTAGCAACTTAATATTGAAATTTGTTTATTTATTACAGCTATTAGAAATTAGTTTGTTAGAATATAAAAGAATTAACTATAACTAAAAACTATTATTTTTTAGTTTAAAAGAAAATAAACAACCCACTGAAGATGATGATGACTTTCAAATCACAACAGTTATGGTTGTTGTTTTTGTGGTGATGATATGCATTGTACTCTTGCTTCTCTATTTCTTTTATAAGTACCTTATCTATGTAGTCATTGGATTGTTTTCATTGGCAACAGTGTCAGGAACTTATCAATGTTTATCAAAATTAATGTCTTTTATAAAATGTGGTATGTTTTATCTTTGGTTTTGTTTAGTTTTTTTATGCTTCTAATATTTATTATATCAATATTGTATAGTTGATTTCTTTATATTGAATAAATAATAAATAAATTTAAAATGTCAATATTAAATTAAGTTTATAAATATATTTATAAAGTTCACTGGATATTAAATTTATTAACTAGATTTTAGTTAACAGTCAGGGGGGGGGGGGAGATTTGACAATTTGTTATTTATCATTTATTAAATTGTTCATTGGAATAAATTAAATATCTAAAATTACTAAACTTTCTAATTTTTTTATTATATTACATAGTGGCATTGGTTACATTACATTTATGTTTTTAATTACATATGGAAAATATATGTTTCCTAATTGCATTTGCAAAATACATTCATCCATTTGAATGTTAGCACTTTGAAAAAATTAAGTATTTTTTAGGACAATGCAGAGTTCCAGAAAATAAAATTCCATTTTTAAAGAACCAACCCGAAGTACGAAATGTGTTACTACTTTTTGGATGTATATTCCTTTCTTTATATTGGTTTATTATTAGAAATAGCAGGTATAAGCTTGTTTTTATATCTTATACCTGTAAAATCAAAACCTGTAATGGTTTTGATTTTACCTTTTTTTTAATATATTTTAAATTTGTAAAAAACTAGATTATTGTTTTTTATCAGAATGCTTGCAATCTATTGAAATCTTATTTGAAATTTTAATAATAATAAAAAATATAGTGACTAAAAAGTAACAAGCAGTGTTTCTAAAAATTTCTAGATTGTTCTAGAAGCTTCTAGAGGTTTCTAAAAATTTCTAGATTGTTCTAGAAGCTTCTAGAGGTTTCTAAAAATTTCTAGATTGTTCTAGAAGCTTCTAGAGGTTTCTAAAAATTTCTAGATTGTTCTAGAAGCTTCTAGAGGTTTCTAAAAATTTCTAGATTGTTCTAGAAGCTTCTAGAGGTTTCTATGATATGTAGGGCATGAAATGGTCTAATGGGCTGATTATTTAATTTCTGAATTACAACTTCTGTATATTGCAAAAAATGGAAAGTGTTAAAGAAAGGTGTTCAAGACCATGTTTTGAGTTTTAGTTGATTCACTATACAGCAATACAGAATATATCCAATCAGATTCTAGGTTTGGTGTTTGAGGCATTGGTTTCAACTTTTTTTTATCTAATGTACAACAGAACCTATTTTTGTTATAACAGTTAACAAGTCAGCAGTAGAATGATAGGATCAAAATCTGTATAGATCAGGGGCAGATCCAGCATTTTATGGTCTTTGCGATAACTAACCTCGAGACACGAAACAAACTCCAAACAATTGAATATTTATACTTACGTCAAATTAGGATGTTTTGCAAAAACTTGCCCTCAGTTTGAGCTGACTTTTTCATTGAAGTGACAGGAAGAGTGTGGCCATTAGGTTCAATATACAGATTAGCGAAAAAGTTTTTTGCATTTATTAAGTTTATAATACAAATAATTATTTCAGCTAAATAAACCTATTCATTTTATGAATTATAGTAAAGGAGAGGGAAAAAAGACTGGTGAAACTGGCCTAATTAAACTCAAATATTCTAACATGAGACAACATTTTGCAAATATTGCCACAAAATCATTTAGTTCTATTTTAAAATTTTATAGGGATAATGCAATGTTAAAGTTTAAATTAATTATGTTTCAAAAAACTTAAAGGTTATAAGTACATTTTTAGGATAGAACTATTGATACAAAACAAACTAAACTTTCTTTCTTGCTCTTTACATATAGCATTTTACAATATCAATATTATTATATATCAAATGACCAAAGGAGTCACTGAAGTTCATATTTGAACTAAGGTCTTCTGATATTATCAGAAAACTTGAAGTACCAGAAAACCCCCAAAAAA
Source organism: Hydra vulgaris (assembly GCF_038396675.1). Lineage (NCBI taxonomy): Eukaryota > Metazoa > Cnidaria > Hydrozoa > Anthoathecata > Hydridae > Hydra > Hydra vulgaris. The sequence goes on from NC_088928.1 coordinate 19,082,568, forward strand.
TTAAAAAATATTATGATATTAAAATAAAAATTTACAAATTATATTGACAATGTTACATATTAATATATGCATTTTAATAAACTCATTTTAAAGGAATTCAAACCTCCGAGACCTGTTGTGTTCATATTAAAGGGAATGATAAAAAAAATGTTTAGACTAAATTTTTTTGATTAAAACGAAGGAATAAATGCATACCAAAAAAAAAAAAATTTTTGGGCTAAAATTTTTTGATTAAAAAGTCAGCATAATACACACCGCAATCTACAGACTTGATTATTTATTCAAACGCGTTTTATTTCTAAGAGTTTCAGTACATAACATCAGTGACTTTTTTGTTTGTTTACATGATCTTTTAAATAAACAAAAAAAATCAATGACTTCATGTACTGAAACTCTTAGAAATAAAAAGTGCTTGAATAAAATATCGAGTCTGTAGATTGCGGTGTGTATTATGCTGACTTTTTAATCAAAAAATTTTAGCCCAAACATTTTTTTTATCATTCTCTTCAATATGAACACAACATGTCTCAGAGGTTTTTTAAGGATTATTTTATTAGAGCATTTCTATGTTTTTGAGTGTTATTTTTATTTCAGATAATACTTTTTAGTTCTTTATTTACTTTATCAATAAGAAAAGATTTTCTCTGTTGATACTTTTCGATTACTTATTTTTTTTATTTTTTAATAAGTTAAATATTTATAATAAAAATCAAGTCACTATTTTATTTCTCCTGCAAAGCCTCTCATAGATCCTTTTGAATCATTTTCCTCATTATAGTTATACATTTCATCATATACCTAAAAATCATTTTGTAGAAAGGCAAGGTTGTAAAGCAAAGCTAGATACAATGTTTATAAAATTTTTTGGTTTTATTTGTAAAGGGATGTTGCAAACATATTTCAAAATAACATTCCACTGTCAAATAGGGTGCAGTGAAAACATTAAAAAAATTTTTTTTTTTTGAAGTTCATTTTGCCTGGGTGTGCAAAAGTTGTCTATTCATATCAGAAATACTCTGTAAAAATTTCAATGCTCTAGAAAATTATCTTGAGGTGTCCCAAGGACTTTGAAATCCCCCAAAATCCCCAAAAAGTGACCTACGGAAAAAAATTTAGAAAATTTTTTTTCTGATTGAAATTCATTTTGCCTGGGTTTGCAAAAGTTGTCTATTAATATCAGAAATACTCTGTAAAAATTGCAATGCTCTGGTAAATTATCTTGAGGTGCCACAAGGACTTTGAAATCCCCCAAAATCCCCAAAAAGTTAGAAATTACAATTATTATTAAATTCATATTTTCACAAAAAAATCAATGGCTAAAAATAAACTGATCTTGTTTTTCTATTTCTATTATAATAAACCTGTATGATGGTTTTAACATCATATCAGAACCTAATGAAAATATATTTATGTAAATTGTAGAACTTTGCGGTGCCACAAAAATTAAGAATAACAATTATTTTAAACAAAATTAAGTAATTCTGGTTCAAGATTATTTCCTGTCAGTTAATCATTTCAAGAACGTCATTTTGAAAGGCTGAAATCAGATTTTAAGACTTTCATAGCTGATCGCGACTCTATTCTTGCAGGAATAAAACCATCACGCTGAGGTTCACAGACTGCCATACTGGCTTCAGTGACTAGCTTCACGCCTTTTTCTACAGACTGAGTGTGGCATGGAAAGCTTTTAAATTGTAGCATTTATGAGGTCAGAATGCTATTTTTAAGCTTAGTCAATTCAATTTATCTGAACATTGGAGGTTCAGCACTTATTGATGACCATTTGATTATGTCTGTAAAATCTGTTGTTTCAAAGTTTAGCGGTGATATCTTGAACAATCTAACTGTAGGTTTAGCATAGGTCTGGTCGGATATCAATCTTGCAGCCAATACACGTCTTAGTGCTAATTGACGAATGTGGGGCCTTTCATCGTTTGCCATTGATATTAATAAGTTTTCTGGGTGAGCAAAGTATGCATTTCTTTGGATTACAGGATCAACAATTTTCTTGAGCTCGATAGGCAAGTATCTGGTATAATGTACCATTTGAAAGAGATGGCGACTGCCATCCGTACAGGAATGCTTAGACTTCACTTCAAACCAAATAGGTGCATATACCTTTTGTATGTAAGTTACAAGAATGATCAAGTTTTTGTCTGGCTTTTCTGTAGATACATATAACCGGAGGATACGACTAGCAGTTGTTATCCATCAAGAATGACACATGGGTCCCGGTTTTCGATTACCCAATTCAAAACTACATTGGCCACTGGATATTGCTTGACACATTTCATGCAAGTACCTTTGATCTGTACTGAGATCATGTGCATCAATGCTGGACAACACATTTCCTTCGATTGGTTGAAAACTGACAATTGGCAAGTCCATGTTCTTCAATAATTTTCAGATTGGACCACTAAATGAATTTGGCCCATGTGTAGATCCATCCAGGTTAATTAGGAGATGTCTCAATGGTAACTCATTCATATGTAATAAACATACAAATCAGTGTAGAGATTTGTTGAAACAAAGCTCGAGAAGTCGAATGACACCACCAATATTACCTGTGTTGACATTCGTGCCATCACGTCCGATTGCCACCAATGAACTGGTATCTATAGCATTTGCATTCAAAAATGATATAATGCTAATCTTTATACTTTATGAAGATCCCTGTAATGTTTTAACATGTCCCAGGTATTCAGAACCAGGCTCCTTTATTAACACAACGTGCTCCTCGGTCTCCAAAGCTAGATGATATCTGTTTCCTTTAATGATCTGGCTTCGAGTTTTGTCCTTTCGACTATCAAAATATAACCCTTCCAATGTTTTGGCAGCACCAGCTTGTAAAATTTTTCTCTTTTTCTGTCTTTCTCTACAAATTTTACTTTGGTCAATAACATCAGATGAGTCATGTGCATTAATAATGCCATAATCAACCAAAACAGCTGATGCTAATGTTGCAGCTGAGCAATCTGATACTCCCCATCGATCACATTCACGAGCTAATGTTGGTAGTGGAGTTCGCATTTGAGAGTTCAAAATTTCTTGTGAGCATATATTATTAGTTGATGATGGTGACTTAGGCGAGTCTGTCATGAAGTCAACATCTTCATTACTATCTCTTTCGGTGATAACTTCATCTAAATCACCTAACGTGACATCATTGCAATCATCCTCCAAGCTACAATCTGGATGTGATTTCAAAGTTTCAGCATTTGTAATTGATTCACATTTATAAAATCTCAATTCATCTGCAAGTTTTCTTTTCAGTTTCTTTTCCTGTTGCTTTGTTGTTTTAATATCAACGTTGCCAATAGCCATTTTCCTTTCTGTTCTTTGATCTGCAAGGAATATTATTTAATTTGGTGGAACTTTACGATTCTTTTCACAAGCACATGTCGAAAAGTCTTTACATTTACATGAAGCAATATCAAAAATTCGATTTGAGTCAATTTTGAAGTTTTCAACTTTGTTCAGGTACTGTGACTCCTTGTCCTTGGACCTCTATTTAAACGGTTTCAGAAGTGAGCGATATTTGTCATTGTAATCTCTTATTTTAGCTATTATTTGCTGACGGGATATTACTGGAATTGATGCTCTGTGCCATATTGTCTCAAGATCAACAGATATCTTCCTGGTTGTTTCATTATTTGTAGCTTCTTTGGCATGGCCATCAGACAATTCTTTTCTTACTGATATAAAATGTTTCATGATATCTGCATATGATGGCAAAACATTTATGCTCATCCGTGAAATGATGCCAAATACTGGGCATATGTTATCATTGCGAGTGAGTGGTTTCTTCATTCGTACAGTTTCAATCTTTTCTGCCATGATCTAACCATACAAAGACAACACAGCAAAAATAAATGATTATTTTAATAATTATCTGCTAGATTCGGTGTTGTTTGTTTGACGCCATTTGTATTTTACATAATAACACATGCACATTCACTTGCCATATGGCAGCATTATAGCAGCTAATTATATAGCACTAAATAATAATATTATTATATCACCCAGACACACACAAATTAAAAAAAAAAGTCTTAGTCTATCTCGGTAGTCCGTGCTATGTACCTCGTAGTCGGTAGGTCACATTTTGGGGATTTTGGGGGATTTCAAAGTCCTTGGGGCACCTCAAGATAATTTCCTAGAGCATTGCAATTTTTACAGAGTATTTCTGACATGTATAGACAACTTTTGCGCACTCAGGCAAAATGAATTTAAAAAAAAAAAATTTCACTGCACCCTACTGTCAAACCTGTTCTGATAATGTAGGACATTGTCCCATATAACATGGATGTGCTGATGAGCTTTTAAAACCTGTTTAATAGCTAAGTTTTGGTGAAATGTATTTATATAGTATAAAAATTATGATTCATTAGTAATTCGCTCATGAAATCAGTAAATAAACAAAAATTCTATATAACTTTTTATCATATATTCAGGCCTTGTTTTAAATAAAAAATACTGAACGCATTAGCCTAATGTGAATTTGACATCATAAAATTTTCTTTATTTTTTTTATTTTTTAATGACATTAACTTTTTCAAATTACTGCAATAATATTAATTACCACAAAACGAGTTAAATATTACTTATCCTGTTTTTTATTATTTCTATTTGGGAACGTTTATTTTTTTTATTTTATTTTTTTACATTTAATAATTAAATTAAATATTGCATTTTAAAAAATGTTTAATATATTTTTTAATTAATATATTTATTTTCTCAACATTTGTATAAATGAATTAATTTATGTTAAATTTTTTCAAGCAGTTGTTTGTTAAATTTTTAATTGTGGCTTTGCAACTGAAAATGATTTTTATTTTAAAAAAAATAGAGACTAACAAATAAAAAAATTACTCTATTTATAAAAAGTTTATTTTTTTATTATTTTGTTTTGAAAGCAAAGATTATTATTCCAAACACCATTTATTAAAATTATATCGCTGTATATATCATTTATTAAAAATAATTACTGCGTTTTAACTTGTGTATAAAAGAAAGTTCAACTTACGTTTAGCCTTGAAACACATTTATTTAATATTTAATTTTGATTTAAAAAAAAAGTTTAGGAAGGAAAACTGAAAAAACAATTGCAATAAAAATGGGCTATTTTTTTTTTAAGAATAAATAAAATTTGAATATTGAACAATATTTAGTAAAATTTTCAAATAAATTTGACAGTTAAGTAAAACCTAAGCATTAACTTTAATTTCAATAAACTTAAATATATTTTTTTATTCAGAACTAAATTATATATTTTTTAAATCAAAATTAAATTATATATATTTTTTTATCAGAATAAAACTATACATTTTTATTAAATTAGTTTTTAATTAAATCATATTTTTTATTAAACTAAATTATATAATTATGATCTTTGCTAGAAGCTTATAGTATTAGCATTTTTCAAGCAACAAAATCAATCATTACAATAAAAAAAATATATATCATAATATAAAATAAAGATAAATAAAAATTTAACTTTTTTTTATTAATAATTTATTTTTTTTTAATAGAAATTTAAGTAAATTTTTTTTATTGCAATCAAAAGTTGTATAAATATTATTATACATATTAATGTAAATATATATTATTATGATTTTTTGCTTGCAAGATTATAAATAATGGTTTTTATTACTTTTTTTTTTTTCCTATTTTTTTTTTTTTTTTACGTTTCGTTAAAAAACTTCATATACAAAAAAAAAAATGTGTAGTTAACTATAAACAATTTTTTTTCTGTTACTAAATATTTTAGTAAAATAGTTATTTATTAAAATTAAGTTTTCGTAGTTTTCATAACGCTTACATCTTAAATTGCCAATTTAAGTACACATTAAGCAATTTTACGTACGTCTAGAGCGATTTCCATTAAGCAACTTTTTATCATTTTTCAACTTTTAAATTATTCTAAGCAGTAAGATGAAAATTAATTTTATAAAAAAACCACATTGACTTTAGAATAACAATTAAGTAAAAAAGTTTGTTACAAAAGTTTTGAATGACAATTATGGCCTTTTTGAGTTATTAAAAAAATAAATTGTGTTTATTTGGATTATATATTGATAAATACTTTGAAATATTTTATATGTTAATCTCATAATCTGATGTTAATCTTGATTTAGTTATGCATGGATTCTACAAGATTTTCTTGGAATTTGTTTTTGCATCTCATTAATAAAGATAATTAAATTACCAAATCTCAAGATTAGTACTATTCTTCTGATAGCTTTGCTAGTTTATGATATTTTCTTTGTGTTCATAACGCCACTGTTCTCTGCTCGTGGAAAAAGTGTTATGGTGGAGGTTGCAACAGGTTATGGATTGTTTGTTTTCTTTCATTTCTTTGTGTATCTATTTGATTAAATATCCAGGGTTCAAAATAAGTGCCGGACATAGATACCCCTTGAACCATTTTTGAGACCTGTTTGAGGGGGACAACCTATCATAGATCATTTTTTCTGCCATGAACATTGGTTAGCTGCCCTGCTTTAGCTGGTCTTAAGAATGTCCCAAGGGGTGGCAATGTATGGCGCTTATTTCAAACCCTGAATATCTGTATAAATAATGTTGTAATTATATAGTATAATGAAGCTGTTATAATAGAGTAGAGTAGAATAGAGAAAGGCTTTCTTAAAATTAATTTTAGTGACTTTTTTTTAAAAAAAAATTATTCATAATTTATAAAGTTGTCTGAGCAGCATTGCTTTGAATCATGCTTAAGGTACTTCTCTACCAATAAAATTAAAAAATTATTTAACTCATTTTGCCTTGTACAAAAATTATTATGTACATTGTAAGAAAACCTATCAAGTTCATACTCAGATAAAGGAAAAAAGGACCCATTCTGTTTTTTAAAACTCTTAGAAATTAATTTAGTATTTGGGCTGAAACTTTTAGGGTATAATAACAAAAGGACAAACAACAATGCAACTTAAACTGTTTATGGATAACACTCACATTTTGTTGCCCCAAAATTCTATTAAATGTAAATGTTTGTTTGATGTTCACATGATAGTCAAACTCATCCTAAAACTTCTGGAAAAATTTCAAAGCGTTTTGTCAACAACATTTTGAAAATTTTGGGAAGTGATGAGCACAAAAAGTTGTAAATATATTAAAAGGGTAACCACTTTTAAGTTCCTTGTTAAAATCAATGACTTTCATGCCTTAAATGTTTTTGCCTACATTTAAATTTCTCTGTATTTATGTACATTTTTAAGTACTTCAACCTAAAAATTTTCTCAATCTATCTTACTTTTTAAAACTTTTCTCCATCTATCACACTGAAATTTGAACATTCAACCTTTAAAACTTTTCTAAATCTGCCGTGCTAAGCAAAAAAACAGTATCTTTATCTAAGCAAAATGTTGGGAAATTGTGACTAAACGGGTTTAGACATACTACTGATCAGTTTCGAAAATAAGTGTTAAAGTGTTTTGAAAATAGGCAAAATAACAGTATTACTCCATATTACTCCATATTACTATTTTCTACTTATTGGGATTACCTGTATTTTTGCTTCTAGTTTCACAAAAATTTCAAATATTGGATATACTGCTTTGCTTACTGGATTACTGTTTTTTTACTGCAAAAAACAGCACAAAGCCACATTGTTAACCCCCAGGTAGCAATGTCTAAATTTTTATCATATTAGTGAATTATGGCATTGATTGACATTTTGAAGCCATGCAAGCATTTATTAAGTAATGTATCTTCGCTTAATTCCTGAAAAATTAATTTCATCCAATTTCAATAATTATAGTAATTTTAATATCTAATTTCAAATTAAAGCAAGTAATTTAATAAATTGCCCCTTAGAAACTGTTGCTATACAAGTTATCTAATATGAACAACCATAATAATCCAAAATTCTTGAAAGGTTTATGCTTTAGAGCTTAGATTGGCATTTATTCGCTTTCCTCATAGAGTATCTGTCAGTATTTTATTAAAATCAAAAAAAATTTACTAATTACTCTAATGAATTAAGTTCTGCATCTCTGACAGCCATTTCCCAAAGAATGTAAAACTTTCTTGTGTTTCAAATAACACAATTTTCTTTGCCTCTTATTTAAATATTTCTCTATATTTAGCATATGATAATCAAACTTTAAAAAAGTCTAAGTATAATGAAATTTTGTTAAAAGAAAAGTTTTAAACATAAATTTAATTAAAATCAAACTGAAAGGTCTTTTTTATATATCAGAGATATACTGTGTTATTTATTACAGATATATTAGAGGTAAAAGCAAAAATTGGTTGACAGAGACAAAAGCAGTAAAAAACTAAAATTTGTAGTTAAATTTGCACTGCAAAATCTCAGTAAAAATGTAAATTGAATTGCAAAGTTCATTTTTTTAACAGGAAGACCTCATCTGAAGTATTGTATTGTATTAGCTCCATATCTTATCTCTCAAAATCTCACATCTTATTTCTAACATCAATTTTATGTTTTTTTTTAGGTAATGGAAATAAAGAACAGTTACCAATGGTTATCAAAGTTCCAAAGATGCACAAATCACCAATATCGCTTTGTGAACGTCCTTACTCTTTATTAGGGTTTGGAGATATTCTACTTCCAGGTTCGCAGCATTTTATCCAAGATTATTGAAATGCTATCATTTTAAATGTTTTTGTTTATTTTTCATGTTTTCAATATCTTAGGAATATTCGTTGCTTTTTGTCATAACTTTGATGTATTGGCAAAAACAAGATATAAAGTGTATTTTCTTGCGACAGCTATAGGTCCAATTCAATTTTTTGTTTGTTTGTAAATAAAAGTTTCTGTAACATTTTTTATTGTTTACTAATAGTTCTGTTATTTCTGAAACATTTTTTACTGCTTACTTATAATTCTGTTATTTCTTAAAGCATACGGATTAGGATTGGTAATCACATTTATTGCTCTAATTTTAATGGAAATTGGTCAACCAGCTCTTCTTTATCTTGCACCTAGTGTTTTGATTGCGGCAACCATAGTCGGCGTTTCAAGAAAAGAAATGCGAGCACTGTGGATAGGGAAAGTGGTGAGCTATAAATATTTTGAATTAAAATTTAAAAAAATCAAATTAACAATAATAATAATTAACATTAATAATAATTAACAATACTAATAATTAACAGTGAGTTAAAAAAACAAGTTTTAAAATTGTGTGTACATAAAAAATTATGTGCCATAGTAAATTAAAACTAAAGTAAAAAAGTTAGCTTTCAAAAAATATTTGCAGGAGTGCCATATGGCCTTAAAAGATTTTATTGGTCCCTAATAAAAAAAAGGTTTTTCAAAAGTATATCAACCTGCACATACATATATGTTATATATATATATATTTATTTAACATACATATATGCTCATAACAATGCGTGCATTAATTATTGCAGGGTTTAACGGAGAGTGCGTATTTACTTCTCTCCGTTAAACCCTGCGATATGTTAGCGCTGGTTAAAAGTTAAATGCTAGTTTTTAAAACCAGCGATAAAATAAACTCGTATTCTCATGTTTCTGTTTGGTTAACGACAGGAGTAAATTTGGTTATCGGAAGGCTTTAAATGCCAAAATCTAACCCTGCTGTACCCTACAGGTAAAGCTGTTATCGGAGGAGTTTTCTATAATATTATGAAAAATTAAAAATAGTATCCAATCAAAACAAGTCTAAACAAATAACTTGACTTAAATAATATATAAGCTTTAATATATACTATATCATATTTATATGATTTATTCTTTAATTGTAAAAAAATTTTATGTATATTATTTATAAACTAATTAACTTTTAAAATAAATGTTTTGGCATGAAATGTATTTTGCATTTGATTTTAATGCACGCACTGTTACGAGCGTAATTGTATGTTAAATATATATTTAACATATGTGTATGTTAAATACATGCCTATTTGTCTAAAATTAATGTTTTTATTTATGTATAAAAGCAAATATGCATGTACTTTGAAACGCAATAGACAATTTCATAAATATATTCATATATATATATATATATATATATATATATATATATATATATATATATATATATATATATATATATATATATATATAAAAGTTTGGAGAGGAATGGCATGCGATCGCACGCTGTACCTGACCACGCTTGTAATATTTTTTCTTTACAATTTGACCATGGCGGTTTTGATGTTTTAATTTAAATACCATTAAAAAAATTGTTACGTTATAAATAACTTTTAATAGTTGATCTTTTCTTACGTTTTTATTCTACGCGAAGGCTTTAATGTGATTGTTTAAAATAAATTTATTTTTTGTAAATTAAAAAATAATATACTTAAGTTTTTTTTATGTAGTAATGTTTTACAATAAATTTAAATATAATAAGTTGTTTATAACTATTGTCTTTCTAAAAATCTTTTGAAAGATATTTTTTAAGTTACTTTAAACTTTGAATAAGTTTAATTAAATCTTCCGTTGCTCTGGTATGATTTAATTGCTTTATTTTTGTTTCTATTTTTACTAAGAATTATCGGAGCGATTAATATACAGAGCCTAAACGGCAGGATTAGAATACCATTTATTATTTAAGGCAATCTCGTACGAAAAATTTTCATGGAGAATCTATGAAAAAACCCCTGGAAATTTCATGGGTATTCGGAACACGTTTCCTTGGAAAAACCATGCGTTGTCCATAGAAAGTCCACGGGTTGTCCATGAAAAATCCATGGGTTTTCGATTTCACTACAATATTTAGTGCATGCGTATGTATAAGCATGCTGAAAATAAATAAAACAAAAAACTACAAGTAATTTCATACTATAAGTGATACACATACAGTGATAAAACTGAAATTGAAATAGATTAAGAAAACAATTTTACAGAAAATTTAACAATTTACATGATATTATTATTTTATATAAACTATTTGATAAAAATATAATAGTATATATAAATTTGATAATTAATAACTTCAAGCTTCAACAAATTTAAAAAAGTCCTCATTACAACAGAATCAATCTCAAAAAATATCAAGACCATTTATAAGTGCGATAACCGCCAAATTAAAACTGCCAACTGTAATTGCAGAACCAGGTAATCGTCAAACAAATTACCATTCACATTTTGATATTTATTATTGTTTTCACCACAGTATCATTGTTCATTTCACCAATCTTAACAATAAATCATACAATTAATATATACATGCTAATTAGTTTTCTTTATTTACTAATTTATTTATACTTATAATTATTATTTATTTTAACTATCTTTATAAATACGAATCAACACAACTTTATGAATTTTCTATATAAATGTTGTCAAATGTTGGGTAACATTTACATCGAAAAAGTGGCGATGAATATATCATTATTTATAAATAATAATTATAAGATTTTTACCGCTTTTTCGCTCGAGCTATTTGCATGATATACAACATTTATATTACCATCAAAACTTCCTGCTTATAATGTAGTAATTTAAATAAAATGATAATGTTAAAATAAAAAGATTTATGCGCAATCTAATACATATATAAATCTTACCTGCATGTTAATAATATTTATATAGAACAAGGCAGCGACAAGTATAGTATTACTTATAAATTGTAATTAAAAAAAAAACTTACTCCTTTGATCTGCATGATGTGCAACATTTATATTGCCAGTCAAAGCTGCCTGCTGATAATGTAGTCATTTAAATAAAATGATAAAGTATATAAAAAGATTTATGCACATATATAAATGTTAACTGTATATTGTTAACATTTATACAGAACAAGGCAGCAACAAATAAATTATTACTTATAAATGGTAATTAAAAAAAAAACATACTTCTTCGTCCAATCTATCTGAAAGATAGATTGGACGACGTAAAATATTATTTCTATCGCCATTCAAACTTGCCTGCTTATAATGCAGTAATTTAAATAAAATGTTAAAGTTAAAAAAGGACTTATGCACATTATTAAATTCAAAAATTTATTATATTTTTACTTTACTATTTAAAACATAATAAATATAATAAATATGTAATTTATTAAGTATAGTAATGTAAAAACATAATAAATATAAAAGTGTGTACATAAATTAATTTATTTCTACTTTAGACAAGTAATTCACTTAAGTTAATTATAAACAAATAAAAATAGTTGTATTATAATAGATAATAGTGTATTATTTATAAACATTGCTTTTATATGCTAATATTTAACTGTGAAGTAAAATCTTGTGCATTAATTAACTTCCCTTTCTGATATTTTGAAAACATTACCGTAGTTTTCCTTCTCGACTTAGTTGTTCTTGAAACATCATTACAAGTTGAATCCCTAAGATTACGCTAATATCTTTTCTGGTTAATTCAAACTCAATTTAATAGTAAAGAAAAAACAATAAATATATCCCTACTAAAACTAAATCCCAACTAGAATAGTTGCGTCAACAAAAAGATAAAAACAACTTTACAGAACTAAAATAAAATAAAAAATCATAAAATAAAGTGTTTTAAAACTTAATAAACATTTACCATACAGTTAAGTGTTTCAACTTCAAACATTTTTATGCAAACTAAAGCCATTAGAAAAAAATTGAAAAAAATAGTACTAGTTGTACATTAGTTATTTAATCTTATCCAATACACTGCTCATCCAAGCTTATCTAATACACTAGTTATCTAATATACATTAAGACTAAAATATTTGTAGTAAACCAAGTAAACATCAAAAATCAAACTGATTCACTTGACATACTTGCTATACTATTGCAAGTTATGCAAAGCAAGCAAAGCTATTGGCAATAGTTAGAATAAGATAAATATATGCATTTTATAATGCATCATAATATGATAGTATCCAGAGACGTAAAGACCAAGACATTATGACTCAAGACTAAGAACAAGACTCCAAGCTTCAAGAGCAAGACAAAGACAGTTAAATATGAGTCTTGAGACCTTTCGGAACCAAGATTTAAATCATGAGACCAACATCTCTGATAGTATCATATTACGATGCATTATAAAATGCATGCATTTATCATATTCTGCATATTGCATACGTTTATGTATGTTTATTTTGAACTATATTAAATGTGATGCATTATAAAAAAATATATAATTTATAATCTTATTAAATACAGAAAAACAGAAAAATGCAAAAAATATTATTTTATCAAGTTACAAATGATTGTAACTCTACGAGTTACGTCGCACGTAGGAGTTTTTGACGATTTTAGCTGGCCAAAATTGGAATTATTAAAAGTGGCCGTACCCACTTAATTACCTACCCTTACTATCTCTCGATAATGGTCGCTTAATGAGCAGTTAATGGTTTGGTTATAAAAGTAGTAATTGGAACTACACAGTCTAGTTAAATATCCGATCTATATCTGCGTGGTTCATTTTATTTACGAGCGATTTTAGTGGTGTTTATTGAAGCTGTGTACAAGTGTTTACAACAGAAGTTTTACAGTGTTATATCATGGATGAATCTATGACAGGTATGTACATTATTTACTCTTACTACCGTTTTGAAATATTAATTACCACAAAAGTTATGTACCATGAAACTTAGCATTTTTTTAACGAATTTTAAAGTAAATTTTGACTTTAAAAGTGAAAAAGTTGTAGTGCGCATTGAAATCCTCTTAGTTTTTTTCGTTTTTCTATGAGTTTATACCACTAGCTATTTAAAAATCTTAATTTCAACTGCCTGTTGATGCCATCTAAATTTTAATCATGTTCTAAGCACATCAAGGTCCAAGATGAATTTTTCAACTTAATTTTTTATCTAGATGGGTCATCAGGAATGCAAACAATCTCTCGTTTGGATTTCTACAACAGTATTCAGCAGCAGGAGGCTCCATATTTCAATGAAAAAATGGACTTAGCTGATCAAAATTTGTTATCAAGAAATCAATATACCGAAGAACTAAAAACAGTATACAACCGTCAAATGTCGAGATTGAAAGCTATTTTTAGAAAAATGTGGTCGTCTTCATCCAGAACTCATGAAATATTTATTAAGAAGCATGGCCCTTGGCTGCAAGGGAGTTTCCAAATACCGGGTACCCCATCCACTCCATCATCAGCAGGACGACCAAGAAAAAGTTTTGTCGATTCTAGTGAACGTTGAAAGAGGAGAAAAACAGAACAGCTCAGGAAAGATGTGGAACCAGAAGCTATTGTTTTTGCAGCTGAAACTTGTTTGACAACAAGTGGCAAAAGAAGTGCTGCAACCGTCCTCAAAGATCTTAAAACATCTCCCAAACGAGCGGGAAAGTATAAAAAAGCCTATCGCAGCAGTCTTGAACCTACAAAAAAATAATTGACACTGTTAGAGGCTCTTTTAATATTTACTGATGCAGGCCTAACAAAATCTCAATATGAAATCGTACGTACAAGTGACAAGAAGCAATGGCCCTGCTACAGTATTTTGGTCGAAGAAAAAAAAAACATGCTATCCTGATCCTGATTCGTTCACAGTCACAGAAAGTTTAGCTGAAGTAGACTTACAAAGTCTGTTAAACCATACTGCCGAAAGATTGGTGTTGTATTTAGAAGTTATCAAGACTCTAACGGAAAGTGGGCGTAAACATATGAAATTATCTACGAAATGGGGTTGTGATGGTTCCCAGCAGACACAGTTTAATCAAAAGTTTGAGGATGTCTCTAATTCTGATGCCAGTATATTTCAATGCTCAATGGTTCCGTTACAGCTAACTTGTAGAGTAAATAAAAAGGTTATCTGGCAAAACCCTACACCATCGTCTCCAAGGTTTTGCAGGCCAATTCGAATTAGGTTCATAAAAGAAACTGCTGATGTAATAGCTGAAGAAATTGCTTACATGGAAAACAAAATTGCAGGCTTGAAACCAACTCAACTTCAAGACATAGCAGTAGAACATGTGATGATGTTAACTATGATTGACGGAAAAGTCTGTAACGCAGCAACCACCACTAAATCGACCATGCGATGTTATATTTGTGGAGCAACATCAGGACAATTTAATGATTTGGACAGAACATGTGTTGACAATCAAAGCAGCTACAAATTTGAACTATCCATTCTGCATGCTAGAATACGGTGTTTTGAAAGTCTCCTTCACCTATCATATAAATTGCCTGTAAAAAAGTGGCAGAAAAGGCTGAATGAAGATGAGAAGAGACTCATCTCAGATAGGAAAAAGTAAATCCAAGATGAATTCAAGAGCAAAATGGGCATTCTTGTCGACATACCTAAGGTTGGATTTGGGAATACCAATAACGGCAAAACAAGCAGGAGATTCTTCAACGACCCGGAAACATCTGCAGATATCACTGGAGTAGACTTCTGTTTAATTTCCAGAATGAAAATTATCCTAGAAGTAATTTCCAGTGACCACAAGATTGATGTAGAAAAGTTCAGACAGTATACTTTGGATGCTGCAAAACTTTATGTTGAACTATACCCCTGGTGTCCAATGACTCCAACTCTGCATAAAGTTTTAGTACATGGTCCTGATATAGTAGAGAATGCGCTTTTGCCAATTGGACAATTGTCGGAAGAGGCTGCCGAAGCCAGAAACAAACATTTCCGGGAGTACAGACTTAGCTATGCTAGAAAATTTTCTAGAAAAGATTGTAACCAAGATATCATCAATAGGTTATTGTTAACATCCGACCCTCTGTTGTCCAGCATTGGGAAAAAGAAACACAAACTTACAAAGCCTTTTTCAAAAGAAGCTGTGGAATTGCTTCTTCCTGGAGAAGTCCAAGATTCCGACACTGAAAACAACGAAAATGAAGAATATTCTGACAATGACGAAGTGGAATCTAATTAAATATCAAAAATAGTATGTTATTTACCATAATAAAGTTTGAAAAATAATATATCTTTTATTTCCTCAAATCCTATTGAATAGAATAAAATGTAATCCCTAAAGTACCCATCTTTCCCCTATATTGAACGCCACTGGCTTGGATTTGTACAAAAAACATTTAATTTACAATTTCTTGTCATATGGTAAAGTTTTCAGCTGTTAAAAAGAGAGAAATAATTTTGGCCAGCTAAAATCGTCAAATACTCCTACGTGCGTCGGCGTCTTTAAACGCGCATTTGTAAAACCCATGTTGCAACATGAAAAAAAAACATGGTTCACCCATGGAAATTCTTGGGATTTCCATGGGTGAACCATGTTTTATTTTTTTTTATGGGAAAACCATGGTTTTTTCATATAATTCCATGGGATTCCAAAGGTATTCCATGGAATATTTCCGTAAGGGATAAGACAAATGCTAAATTAAATGCTATTTTCCTTAATTTAGTGTTATATATATATATATAAAATACATATTAAGGATATGAGGAGACATTTTTTAAAAATATTGTTTTGAGCACCAAACCTATATACACACCCTCTTATGAATTTGTTATATTTACATACATACATATAATATATATACATTAAAGTTAAATGAATTTGTTTTTTGTTTTTGTTTTTTATAAGGAGACTCCAAGTCCGGATTCTAATGTTGAAAATTTTGATGAGCAGCGTTTACTTCTCGATAAGCCTTAGGTTATTAAAAGTAATAGAATGATTTTAATATTTTTTCAAATGGATTTTGTTTTTGAAAAGCTTGTTTCAATATGAATTACTCAAAAAAATGAACTTGTTAGTAAGTTAAAGTTGTTGGTAAATCGTTGTCAAATCGTTTTTTGATCAAGAACATTTTATATTTGTTACTTTATCGAGGATTCATTTTCGTCGATAATTCGTATTTATTTTAAGACTGATATTTATCATATTTGTAGATATTTTACTCTATAAAAATTTTTTTACGCATGTAGTTGTAAAACACAGAATATAATGTTATTATTATTAATGGAAAATAATAAACGGTATTTTATTTTTGTACAGAAAGTTTTGTTAACTGACAATTCATAGTTCAAGAACAGTATCGCCTCGAATACTTTAAATCAACCTTTTTCTTGAACACTAATGGTTTAAAATTAATAGTTTTCATTTTATGACGGGAAAGAAATAAACTGATTTTTTAAATGTATTTTTACTACCTATGTATTTTGTTAATTGTATTATATTTTTTAACTTGTAGTTTTAATTGATTTTATTTTAAATGATTAAATTTATGTCTTTTTTTGTTTTAAATAGCAGAAATTTAGGGTTCGTTTCTTGGTTTGATGGTTTCATTTAGCTGTTTCGTTAAATTCATGATTTTATTATTATTAAGAAGTCATTTGTAGGATGAATCCTATTTCCTTGGTATGTCTTTGTTTCAACCATCCCTTTAGTATGATTTATCCCTCCCCTTGGTTTATTATTCTTTTAAGCATATTTATTTTTTATCTTCGATTTCGGGTGAACGTCTTTGACAAGAGGCGATGTTCACAGTTTTATCCTTTAACACACACGTATTGTCATACAGTTTTGTATTTTCACCTAAAAACCGATCTTTTTACCGATGCTCGAGCCATAAATAGTTAAGTTCCAAGTTTAACTACTGTTATATCTCCAGGAGCGTAATTTAAAAAGTTTTTTTAAAAAAATTGTTCTCAATAACTTAAAATATTTCTTTTAATGCTGGATGACAATTTTCATATAAAATAGACCGAACCACTTTAAAGAAGCGGTTGTTTCTTTTTTTCAGAGAATCTAATTTAAGTGATTCAATTAGTGGAGCTGCATTAGTTTTTTCAAAATCAATTAATAATGGAAATGATCATAGTTCATAATGTTCATCAGCATACTTAACATGGTTCGTTTCCATTTATTTGATCAATTCGTACCATTTGTGCACGTTGCCAAGATACTTCAAGAGAATCTCTTTCTCTAACACGATGTGGAATACAAATACCTACAGAATCGGATAGATTGTTAATAAATCTGAATAAGAAATGCTTTTTTTGTTACTTTATTAATTTGTTTAAAAATGCATCTTGAATTTTTTCCATTCTTTTTTTTTTTTTTTTTTTTCTTCAAAAGCTGCATCACGTAAAATAGAAGCTTTAAATTATTACTCAAGTTACATAATTGATTGTTTGAAACTGGTGTAGTTTAATTTCTTCTATACTTTTTTCTTCTTTCTTTGCTAAAAGACAGATAGCTTTATCTTCTTTAAAAAAAAAAAACTTTTTATCATAGTTGTGTTTCATCATTGATACTTTGGTTCTTGAATAATCAAGTAATTCTTTTCTCTCTTCGTCTGTTTTACTATTAGGCCATTTTAATGTTTGATTCTGAAATCATATTGTCAAAGCCTCATTGGAGAGTATGAACATTTGCATTTGGTTTTATACGTATTATTAAATCCAAAATCACAAAGTAACTTTCTGATGCTTTGTTATTAACACGGATATTAAAAGCTGCTCAGCAGCTTAATCAGATGGATTCCAATACTTACCACCTGGTAATTGATCAGCACACCGACGTTACAAAATAACAAGAATAGCATAAGAAATAACTTCAAGTGAATGCACTGTCAAAGAATCAAACTCATCATTTTGTACGTTCTCAAACAGTCTGCAGTAAATTCCTTGATGAAAAAGATTAGTGTCTTCCAAAATTTTTCTATTTGCAAACAATAAAGAAGAAGTATATATATACAAAGATTTAAAAGTCTGATTTTCAAAGGGAGATGGTAGGGATTCAATAGCAAAATACTATCAAGTGGTTCGATAATTTACCACAAAGAACTAGTAAGTTTGTCAATGATTCCTAATGCACGAACTTCAGCAATAAATACAAGATTTGTGGTATCTTCCTTTATAGCCTTCAATAAATTATTAGGATTTGGTTACGCATTAAAAAACCCTATTATAATATCCTTGTGATAATATAGGGGAGCAGCATTATAATACAAAGTGTTAAAACGATTTCCAATAAATGAACATAAAATAACTTTTCATTACAAAGGGAAAAAAAAAATTAAAATATGAAGCAACACAAGCTTCCTCACTACCTTTTGAATGAAATATTTTAAATGCGTTACGAACTAACCTAGCAACTAACTTATCTAGCAACGCCACTTTGTTTACTAATAAAAGCAAAAACATTCTCATAATTATCTTGAAACAAAATTTTTTCAAAAGAATTCAAAACTTTTTCAGTTTCAGATGCAAAATTAGCAAGCAAATTTGTTTTCAGAAAAAATTATATCCTTCATATTATCTTTGATATCTAAAGAAAGTAAATCCCGATTATTGATTGCACTTGGCAAAAGTTTTTCTCTCAATGCTTTTAATTGCGAGTTAAATAGAGGATTAGCTGGACTGAGGTCAGACATTTTTGATTTATTTGATGTTATTAACTTAGCAAAATTGAGTTCTTTTTCAATGGCAGAGTTGTTTACAACGTCTCAGTTATCGTCTATTATGTTAGTAAAGTTCTTTAAATAGTAGCTGCATCATCACAAACCAAAAGATAATGCTTTCCCACTTTTTGTTGTAATTTGAAATTTTTGATGATGTTTATGGTTTTTCTGAGTACCATTACCATGCAAACAAATGCCAACATTATAGTTTTTATCTGTCAGATTATTTTCAAGGATTGCTTCAGCAACTTGAAACTGACCTAAAATTGCAGCCTGCATTAAACTGCATTTTACAGCAGCTGATGGCTGAACTATTTTGCTGGTTTGTTTAGTACTACTTTAATGACATCGTTGACACTATTTTTACTTACATTCATTGAAAGGAATTTCATGATGGTTTCCCGAATGTCATCGCAATATCTGCCATCTTCAGAGGTTGTTATTTTCTTATCATCTAACAAAGAAACCAACTTATGTAATTGTTGTTTCTCTTCTTTCAGAACATTTGTCTTAGTATATAATGCTGCAACTTCTTCTTCTTAACATACAAGATTTTTAATACTGTTTTCATTAATGTAGTTGTTTTTATTTTGTTTTTATTTCCAATTGAGCATCACGGTATTTTATTTTCAGTAAATTTGATGAGCTAAAAGGTTATTTATTTATTAAAACAATACAATTACGTTTTAAATAACATTTACGATGTTATATATGAAACTTACAATGTTATATATGAAACTTACAGGTAAGTTACAAAATATTATAAAATGATACATTTACAGATGATTTAATTAGCAACCATTTAAAACTATTTATTTACTTATCATTAAATAAATAGCTTTATTTATTTACAAACTCCAAATTTAAATCCAAATAAAAAATTAGAAATAAATTGCTTCAGCAAATCTTGTTTTGAATGTTATTAAAAAAAAAGTTATCAAAAAAATTCAACTAGATATATAAACCAAAATCATACTATACCACTATATTGATATAGATAATAAATATAAGTAAGCGTAGTGAAAACTTTCTGCGGATTTCTTTGTAACTCTACTACTCACTATTTCATATGGAAAAAAAATCTGTTATTTTTATTGAACATTTATTATTGAATAAACATATTTTTTTTTGTTTTTATGCTAGTATTAATACCAACATAAAAATGTTGGTATTAATACCAACATAAAAAACAAAATAATGTGCTTGTTCAATAATAAATGTTCAATAAAAATAACAGATTTTTTTTTCATATGGAATAGTGAGTAGTAGAGTAACAAAGAAATCCGCAAAAAGTTTTCACTACGCTTACTTATGTAAATAAAACGGGGGAAAACTCTAATCACCTAAAAGAAAGCAAAAACATACCCAATACAAACTTAAAATAAATAAATTTGACCTTTTTAGACATTCAGTCAGAAAATGTAGACTCTTTTAGACAAGTCAGTCAGCAAATTTAGATAGTCGGTCAGCAAATGTCGACTAAGCATTCGGAAATTTCAATAAACAAAGACCTAATTTTTTTATAGATTGGCAAAAATTAGCCCCCCACCCCTCCTTATACGTGACATCTACTTGCGCCGCAAAGTGACTCAGTACGATTCGACGCGTATAATGCGTATGTGCGCCTTAAAGGTGACTATACGCGTACAAAAACATTTTTCTTTAAGTTTTAGAATCTTCAAGACAAACACATTATCTTGATATATTACTCTACTTGATTTTTAAAAAAAAATGGTTTTTAAAGGATGTTGATACATAAAGAAAAAAAACTCTATTTTGTTACATTTATTTTATTATTTACATTATAATTAATTAATTAACTTTATCTGGTAACGGTTTTCCTCGATAGCTCTTATGTTTTCTAAAAGATATGCTTGATACTTTTGGATCTGATCTTACTAGAAGGTAGTGCATCTGATTCATCATTGTGTTTAACCTTGATATTTTTGCCGTGTGCATAAGTCTAGAATTTCTTATCTGTTTATTTAAACTCTCCGATGCATCTTCCGAATATACCCCAATCGGCAATGGTAATTTATGTGATATAGAAGAACTATGCAGTAGCAGTTTATGTACTGTAGAAGGCATAACATACCAGTCGTACAAACTCACTATACGTTAACTGTTTCAGTGCACTATAAATCTAATTCATTGATATTAACAGGATATCCGCAAAACATGGTTATGAGAATATTATGCAATCTTTCAATTATATCACAATCAACTTAATTTCAGAAAAAACTTCACTATTTTTAAATGCTCTTCTGGCAGCATTGCCGTCATTGGTTTTTCCAGACCCAGTTTTAGGCATGTCAACATATAGGCTTTACCGTTCTCTGAAGAGTACCTGAATCTCTTTTTTTTTAAGTCTACAGATAATTTTTCCTCAATTGTTTTTGGCTTATACTTTTTAATTTCAATTTTATAACTCAAATAAAGAATAAATTCTAAGCATTTGATCCAGTAATGCAAAGCTGTAATTCCAAGCCCTAAGGCTCATTCTCAGTTTTTGCTTTTAATAAATCGATTTTGTTCATTTTGTTGGGTTTAGCATTGTACACATTGCAGGATTGAGTTGATTTTATCTCTGTAAGTGCGTTAACTACTTTATTATCAAACATTGTAAGATCAACTCTATAGCTGATATTAAAGGTCATCTTTCTTCCTGCAATTTCAAAAACCTTGCAAAACGTCTTTAAGGTATTTATTTGGATAAATTTGGACTCTCTTTTTTATATTGTAGATAAAGAGTCTACAATATAAAAAAGAGAGCCCTACAAGTTGTCGCTTTTGTAGACTTTTTATCTACAATTATATTTTAGATAAAAAGTCTACAAAAGCGACAACTTGAAGGATTTCCATTTTTCCAAATTTCGCCATCTTCTACTTTGAGCAATAGAGGCACAAAAGCTGTGCTAAAAAGATTTTCTCCACTTTTAAGTTCTATACTTGTGTTGCTTGTCTCGTATTTCTGTTTATAAATACTTTGGCTTGATGCTCCATCAAAACCAATCTTTCCATATAAAACTCCAAATATTTCGTTACCTTGACCACAATTAGGCATATCAATCATTTCAGTTATTCTACTCACAGTGTGATCTAACATGCTTTGAAAAGTACACTTTGCAGAAATTTCAGAAAAGTGTATATTCTCAGATAGCATTTCAATTTTTCCTCGAAAACATCGTGCAAGGTAGGATAAATATGTACATTGTTTACAAGAGTTTTTGATCATTTGATATTGTTTATCGCTGTGATCAGTGTTCATTTTTAACGCAAGAGCTTCCTCTACACTCATATTAATGGGAAATGTTTTATCCAAAGTTTCATAAACTTTTTCTAAACTCTTTAAAACATTAGAAACATTGTTTTTTTTAAATAGATGCTTTTTTTTTTCTCCAGCAGCATTTGCACTTTTTGCAGAGGCTAAAAATGGAGCTTCATGATGTTCAGTGGCTAGTTCTTTTATTTTATTTTTTTGCTTCGCTCTTCAAGAATACTCCATTGTTTGTGGGGCCTTCCAGAACCAAAATGGCTATTTTTATTGTTTATTTCTTTGAAGCCAACGATTTTTTTTTTGTATAAATGAATCATAATTTCGTCCACATTGTTTTAGTTTTTTTTTCACCTTTGAAATAAATATAACTAAAGCAACCTTTACTTTATTTAAGTTTTCTTTGCGAATTTCTTCAGTATTTTTTATTTCATTAAGTAAATCCTTCCATAATCTTAATTTATCCACTCCTAATTCACGTATATTTGGGATAAGATCTAATCTTTTCATTGTTATTATTTTTAAGAACCATCATTATAATAAAACTAATAAATCAGAAACATTTCAAATTACATCATACATTTTTTTACTTTACACTGTTTAAAATTTTATTTTGTTATGGCTTTAACAATTGTTACATTGTTACATCCTGTAAAAATACTATATTACTAAGTTAACTTTATATTACAGGAAATAATAAAGTTGTTCAGTTAGGCTTTTTCAAATATGTTGTACTTTTCGAATAATAAATCGTTCTTTAAAATTGTCAATAAACATTTTAACAAACTTTTAAATAGTATATAATGACAAAAGCAAGTTTTTTAAAACTTTATTTAATATTTATGATTTAAAAACCATATTAGAGCAAGTAATACAAGTAAAAAATTAAAATGTAAGTTTCCCGCCATTTTTATTTGTTTGACTAACAAAATGCTTTCAAAAATGGCGGAAAACAAAGTTTTTAAGTGTTTAACAACGTTTGTATTTCTTTAATAACTTCCAATACCGCAGGAGACCGCAGTAATCCCTTTATATTTTAAAAGTAGAAATATTAATTAACTAGAAAAAATAAATATATTTTTGGAACTCGGTGGAACATTTTTTCAGCTGACACCATGGCCTACTGTTATTATACTGCCTGATTTGTTGCATTTTCCTGAAAAAATTAAGAGGCCAGTTTTTTTACGGCAAATGTTTATTTTATTAAAATGGTCGAGGAATACCTGAGATTATCATCATGTAATTACATTATGCTATACAATATTTTTTGCTAACTGATTTCCTGTTTCAGTATATTCCAATAACATATGAAATACTGAAATAGGCTTTCAAATAGCTATGTATCAAAATGCTACTAAAACAAACTTACATATTGCAAAGACTACTTACAACTCTTATTAGGAAATAAAAATAAAGGTTTGTAATTTTATATGTATTAAGGATTTGAGAAAAAAAAATTTATTAGCACTAGCTATCAGTTCTTTATTTTTTTTTAAACTCTTTTACCTGATCTTTTCTTACAGAATCTGTAGTTTCTTTTTGTAAATTATTATAAAAAATATTAATAACGATTCGAGATCCATATTTAATTCCCCATTCTTGGTGATACTCGCATGTGAAATCAACACTGCTATAATAAATCTTAAAAATTTGTTCTGCAAAACTTTTAAGTGATAAAGAATAACTGCAATGTTTGATTAGAATAGGAGAAATAATATCTAGAATACTAAAAAGATGATAAATAAAATCAGACAAGGATTGACTTGGACATATAAGTCCACCTCTGGATAATATTTTCAGATATTCGTTATTAAGAACATCTTGGTCTGTAGAAACCATTTTTTGACCACAAGATAGCATTTAAATCTTTTTTTTTCAATTTTTTTTAGCAATGTAGCCTGCTATAGTAACAGCAATTTCCATGCTATCTTCAGAAAGCTGACACTCTAATATCTCTGAAGACAACAATGCAATATCTTGCATAATGTTTTCCAAGTTATTTCTAACATTTTTTATTAAATGGATTATATCATATAATAGATATGTTTTTAAAACTCCATTATAAGCTGGATGATAAATAAATAGTTTTTTATCTCCAGTGTAGGATTTATGTAACTCTGAAAATGCATTAACATTGGTAGAATGATTATCTGTAATAATAGCTCTTACTTTAAAACCTGATTGATGCAATGAGGTAATGCACTCATCAATTTCTTTTTTCAACCATGATCCTATTGTGCAAACTTCAGGTGATGATCTCACAATATAAGGAATAGCTTTTTGAAGTCCTTCAATCATAAAAACAACAACACCTTTATAAAGACTACTTTTTGAATCTTCACCAATTTATTTCCCACTTAGATATTGGGCTGCTTTTTGCAGATACATTTCATCCGCAAGAAGCACACAATCACTTGATACATAATGTTTTTGTAACAAAACTGTTATAGCTTTATATGCATTTATATCACTTTATATCATTTATATGCATTTATATCACTTTATATCATTTATATCACTTTATATCATTTATATGCATTTATATCACTTTGGATTTTTCTAAATAAACTAAATTATGGTAAAGGTAGTTGTTCTAACAATAACTTATAAGACTGTGCTGAAGTGTGACATAAAACTAGTGCATAACGTTAAGGGATGCAGAATATGGAGGTCTGCCTTGAGGAGAATAGTATCTAATTTCATTTAACTCTGTCAAAATTGAATTCATATCATTGGCTTTATTTCTAATATAGACAGGAAAATTTTCTAACATACTACAGTTTGTTAATTTGCAATTATGACCACTATGAAACCATTCAGATAAAAAAATATGAAAATCTTCAAACTCATCTTTTCCTAAATATCTCAAAGTTGCTTCTTTTTGGGGCAACTTTGGAACCTTAGAGTCGATGATGCACTTATTTCATTGGTTTAAATAGTTGGAACTGGAAGAAGATGCACCTTGAAATGGAAAATTCCATTTCAAGGTGCATCTTCTTTAGTAGTTTATAAATTTGTCATCATATGATTCACACAAATAACTGAATATTTTGATGGAACCCATTCTTTTCTATTAACAAAGTATATCCATCGTTCTCGCAAATTAAATTCTTCAGGAAAATGAAATGTTGACTTTTTTGGACTGTTAGAGTAACCAGTTTTACAGTTTGTAACAACACATTTATTAACCATTTTATTACTAAAACAAATAAAAAAATGTAACAGTTATTTTTAAATATAAAGTTCACCTACATTTATTATTGGAATTATCTCCACTTAAATAACATCTCATAAAAAAGTAGTTCGACTATATACAGTAATAATAATAGATTGTCTGTGTGTCTTTTTCATTATTCCACTCTCTAATGGAATATAATGAAACAGGCAATCAGTCAGAATACATTCACATATTATTCAGTTCAGAATACATTACATATTAAATGACTATAAAAGCATACCCCAATGCATGCAAGCAAATATTTATATAGTAATTGTTACAATATTATAATTTAATATTTTATTCAACACCTTTGTATAATATTCACTGGTAAATATATAGTTATTGTTGTTGTTTTTAAAACCTTTCATACATAATTTAAAATTTACAAATAAACCGTAAAAAAACTGGCCTCGTAATTTTTTCCGAAAAATGCAACAAATCAGGCCGTATAATTACAGTAGGCCATGCTGACACATAAACCAAAAAAATACAATTATTTGCTGTCTTTTTTTAAAAAAAGTCTTTAAACTTAAACAGAAAAATCAGACTTTTTTTCTTTTTAGTAAATTTGAAATATATCGAGCCAAAAGATTATCTTCAAAATAAGTAGGGGAACCTGTTGTACCTTTGACCACGTTGTACCTTTGGTCACTCTACTCTGTTGGCTTACTATTATTATTTTAAAAAAACGGGAAGTGTCATTTGAAATAGTAGTCCATGACAACTCTTCTTATCGTAAAACATTATACTTGGGATAGATGGTATTGATCCACAAGCAATTATAAGTTTTGACTCTTAAAAATTAAATATTTGTGTTAATCTTATTCTGATTTTAAAACTGTGATAAATTGTTGTTTGATTCATCTACGACATTATAAACATTACCCAACATCTTTTTTTTGTTATGGAAAATTTTGGATGATTATGTCTGACCGTAAATGGGGATTAAGACAATAACTGTTAAAGAAACCCATCTCGTGTACCTTTGACCAGTCAAGGACGTTGTACCTTTGACCAATAAAAACTGCTTCCTCGGTAATTTGCGGACTTTAAGAGGGCAAGATTATAAAATTTATAATCTACCTTATTAGGCGTCGTCTGTGCTTTATTGCTTTTTAATGCAAAATTGTTTCTAGTATTATGATGATGAAATAATTCCATTGAATTTTAATGCAATTCACTATTTATTCTTGAACCACTACTACACTTAGAATAATCAATTTTGTTAATTTAGTTAGTTGGACAGCTGAAGCAATATTATTGTCAAGTTCATTTTATTACCTAGTTTCTGCTCAGCTATAGGGAATTAAATGTATCGAAATAGTTAATTAATTTTGTTAATATATTTTAGTTTTAAAATGCCAAGGAGCAAGATTGGTGTTTTTCGCAAAAAGATTTTCGAAATGGATATGCTAAATGCAGTGAATTTTGTGCTTCAACAAAAAATGAGTTTAAGTGAAGCTGCAAGACATTGCAACATTAAAACGTCAACTTTAATATATCAGTTGAAGCAGTTTAAAAAATCTGGTAGTTGCGAATATTTATATTCACATACCAAACCAAAAAAAGTATTCTCAACTGAAGAAGAATTAATTTTGGTAAACTACTTGGCAGATGCTGCAAATATGCATTATGGACTTACATTAAAGCAGATAAGATCCTTTGCATATGAGTATGCTTTAGCAAATCATAAAAAAATTGAAACTTCATGGATGAAAAATAAATGTGCAGGTGAACAATGGCTGCGAGATTTTCGCAAAAGATATAATAACAAGCTATCTCTACGTAAACCACAACCTACAAGTCTTGGTAGATCTTCTGCATTCAATAGAGAAACTGTAAGAATTGTATATAAAAATTACAAAAATGTTTTAGAACGTTATCATTTTGACCCATCAAATATTTGGAACTGTGATGAAACAGGAATTACCACAGTCCACGTACCACCGAAAATTCTAGCTCCAAAAGGTAAAAAACAAATAGGGAGCATAACTAGTACTGAACGAGGCAACAACGTAACAATGATTGCAGCCATTAATGCTACTGGAAATAGCATCCCACCATTACTTGTATTTCCACGTGCTAAATTCAAAGACTACATGTTAAATAATTGTCCTCCTGGAAGTGTAGGAGCAGCTAATAAGTCTGGATGGTCAAATGAAGTCATTTTTGTGCAATTTCTTGAACATTTTATTAGTAATGTGCGACCGTCAATTAAAAAACCTGTTCTTTTATTAATGGATAATCATGAGAGTCATGTAAACATTTCTGTTATTGAGTTAGCAAAAAAATCAGGCGTAGTTTTAATGACATTTCACACAACCCATAAAATGCAACCTCTTGATCGTGGTGTTTTTGGACCATTTAAAACTTTTTATAACAATGCCATGAATAACTGGATGATATCACCAGGCAATGCTGGTAAACCAGTCACAATTTATGATATATCTTACCTTGTTGGTCAAGCTTATCCTCATGCTTTTGTACCAAATAATATTATAAACAGTTTTAAATGTACCGGATTTTATCCATTTAATGAAAATATTTTTACTGATATTGACTTTTTAGCTGCAAATGTTACTGATAGGCCAATAGTGAATACTGAAGCTTGCCTTTCTAATGAGATTATTGATGTTAAAACTGCTCCATCCAGTGTACCATCAACATCATCTATTGTTTTAGGGGAAATCCCTACTGTGAGTTTACCATCAAGATCAATTGTTTCACCTGAGATAATACGACCTCATCCTAAAGCCAAATTAAGAAAAACAAATACTTCAAAAAGACGTAATAGAAAATCATGTATTTTAACTGATACCCCTGAAATTAAAGTTATTCTAGATTCAAAATCTAATAACCAACAATTTAAAAAGACCTCTTCAAGCAAAAGAAAAAAAATGGCAAAGCAGATTATTTTTAGTCAGTCTGACATATGTTTAAATGATGAAAGCTCTAATGAAATTGATTTTGGAGTAAATATACTTGATAATGAAAGTGAAATTGTTTCTGGAGATTTTTTAATTGTCAAGTTGGCTGGAAAGAAATGCTCTAGATTTTATGTAGCAGAAGTTTTAGAAGTTGTTGGTATAGTTTACAAAATTAAGTATCTTAAGAAATCAGGAGACTTTTGTAACAATTTTATAAGAGAAGATGACAATCTTTATGATTTGGAACTTAAGGATATTATTGTGAAACTTCCACCACCAAGTATTGGTCATGGTTCATCTTAGCGTCAGTATCTTATGTTTGATGTTGATCTGACTATTTACAATAGTTAATATATTTTACTCTTTTATCATTGTATTTTTTGTTGTCATCATTAAGATATTTTCTATAAAAAGCATTATGATCATATGTAAATGAATATAGACCGCCAGCTAACATAAGTTATAAAAATATATTTTTGCTCTTTTCTTATCTAAAATAATAAAAATAACTGTATATATTAGAAAATATGTTTTGTACAATTAAATCGCGTTTAAAGTTTTGGACCTTAATCCTAATTATTTCATGTAAGTAGCATCTAACTAAAGAAAATATGTGACTTTATCTAAATAGTTATAATAACTGATTTTATTGAAAAAAATTAGTAATACTGAGTATCGCAACTTTAATACACAAGTCTTTGCAAGATTGTAAGGATTGATTTTTCTAGTTTTTTTTTAGACAATTAGGCTTGATTACAAAATAATTAGATTTTTTTTATTGATATAAGATGGACCAAAAGTTTCTATATAATATATAACAAGCTAAAATATTAAAAAGGGTTCAAGCATTGCATGATTTTTTAATAATAACATTTTGGTCAAAGGAACAACGCGCATCGGTCAAAGGTACAACGTACGTGTTGTACCTTTGACCAATAGACTTCTTTTGTTAAAACGCGGGGAAAAGATACTTCTTGGTCAAATGAAAAAAAAGTTCTAAGTATAATTTTTGGGCAAAATATAAGAGAATATTATAAAGTTTGAATGGTTTGGATTTACTCAATAGGCTACGCAAAAAACGCCTTAAAGCAAAAAGTGGTCAAAGGTACAACAGGTTCCCCTATACACTTTTATTTAAATTAAAACTACTCTATTTTAGTTAAATAAAAATCTCACATTTTTCAGATTTCTTTGAAAATAATATCAAATTTTTTCACTTCTGTTTACTATAAAATACAAAATAAAAGTTTTATAAGAAAATTATTTATACTTTTGAAATAAAAAATTATTGCAATTTAATATTATTTAAAAAAGAGCACTTAATTTATAGAAAAGTTGTGAGGGGTTTATTACCATTTTTTGTTGTTTTGAGTCACTGTGCGCCGGCCCTATATATATATATATATATATATATATATATATATATATATATATATATATATATATATATATATATATATATATATATATATATATATATATATATATATATAGTGGCGGCGTTAGGGTAGGGCCTGGTTGGGCGATGGCCCAGGGCGCCGAATATAAAGGGGCGAAACTAATTGGTTATTTTACCCTTTGCCTTTTTTTTGAATGGGGTTAAATTGAGCTAGGGGCGCCGTAGAAATCTCGCCCAGGGCGCTGGTAGTGCTAAAAATATATATATATAAATATATATATATATATAAATATACATATATATATATATAAATATATATATATAAATATATATATATATATATATATGTATATATATATATATATATATATATATATATATATATATATATATATATATATATATATATATATATATATATATATATCGTTTTTTTAATATATTAATAATTAATTTAGAGCGGGTTTTTGGCACTCATAAAAAATAACTTTTTGTTATTTTTGGACAAAGTTTTTCAAAACAAACTAAATTTTTTTTTCCGCAATGAAAAGTCCCTCCATAAAACTCCCAACTTTTTGTCCAAACTTTGGTCCTTAGAAAAAAATAGGAACTATCAGGAAAAAGTTTATTTGCTTAAGAAAAAATATTACAATAGAGGAAAAAATTTTTTAATGATTTAAAAATATATTTATTTTATTTTTATACATCAACAGTAAGATGTCATAAAAGTTTTTTGTTTTTAATTTTACCTTTAATCTTTATATTCTTAAACTGCTAAAACTTCGGCAAAAATAAAAATAAAATATCACCTCCCCGGCGGGGAATCGAACCCCGGTCTCCCGCGTGACAGGCGGGGATACTTACCACTATACTACCGAGGACGAGTAGGTTTGTGTAATATTTTAAATTTATACTTAAAATAAAACACCAAATTCTTTATTTTTGGAAAAATAAGAAGTTAGATTAAAACTCTTTATGCAAAACAAATGCATTGCATCAAGTCACACATACATTGAAAGTGTCACGTATGACTTTAAGACAAATATATATATAGTAAAAGGGAAATAGAATAGCTATTTAAAATTAACGTCTATATCTATAAAATGATTTAAGATTTTGAAACTGAATCAGTAATCAAATAATTAACTATAACTTATAGTTAAATATTTGATTAATGGTGTAGTATAAGTTATAGTTAATTATTTGATTACTGATGTAGTTTTAAAATCTTATATCTTTTTATAGATATAGACGTTAATTTTAAATTGGGATCGTGTTTAGGATTGCAATCTTAATTTATTAACTAAAAATTATTAATTAATTAACTCAAAGAAAATTATAAACATTATCATATTTAAATTCGTTTTATTAAGTTTTTTTAGGAGGGAGGGAGGGGGTTTTACAAAATTGTGTCGTAATATTTGGGAGGGATAGGGGGAGGTCTATAAATGTTACGATGCGTTCTTGGTAAACAAAAAATACATAACAGTCTTACCAAGTGTGATTACTGTAGAAGGCACACAGATCTCTAAAATTGGTGGCAACAAAGTTTAACGAGTTTTTCGTCAATACAGGTCTAAACATAGTCAATACAGGTCCAATTTATGTTACGCTTCACTACCCATTTTTATTGATTCGTTCTTTTAATTTATTTTTGAGAATGAATCTTTGACTTGCTGTTAGATCACGATTTATAAATACATTTTCATGCTATTTGATTTTTCTTATTCTAATTGGTGCTTTAAGAACAATATTTTTGCATTTGATGTCTTCAAACTTGATAAGCAAAAGATCGATGTTTCCTTTAGATTTAAGGCGGCAAATAGATCTCACTTTTGATTCATCGGAAAAGCAGTGATAATTAGTCATTAGTTTTTTTGGAAGCCCCAGATATTACTTTGGACCACAATAATACATTTGTCTCAAAATTTGATTTTTCCATATCTGCAATTTTAATTTCTAGTTGCTTGTTTTCTTTAACACATTCTTCAACCTCGGATTTTAAGTTTTTTATTTTGTCAATAAAAAATTTTTTTACGTTATCTATCATCTTTTTTATTTTTTTTTCTTGTTGAGCCGTTTAATTAGACATGATTTTGCTTATTTCCTTTTTATATAATAAACTTGCGTTTGCCTAATAACTATTTGATCATATCGTATATATTGTTGGTATCATCGGTAAAAAAAATCAGTTAATATCCATGATTATCGTATCTAACTTATTTGAAATTTATTTTAAAAATATCATATTTTAAGGGAGATTGTTTTTTGCTACTCTGCCCCCTTCCCCTTATTTGCAGAATTAGGGTCCCTTTTCAAAATGTAAAGAGGCTTTTTGTTTCGTTTTTTTCAGTAATACCTAGTGGAAAGATTTTTAAGAATTTGGGGTCCTAATGACAGGTTTTAGGGGAGGATGGGGATCCTCCACTTCACTAGCCACGGCACTGCTTACAGTGTTATCCTTACTAAATTTATTTGTAGAAAAATAATGCATCTAAATTTTTTGTTGGACACTGAATTTTTTTTTTTTTTTTTTATTGTAGGTGTGTTATGAAAACAAACTATGTTTTAAACTATTTGTTAATAAAGAAATTATATATCCAGAAAAATTGTTTTATGAGGATTAGTCACATCTTCATAAAGTCTTCAATCATTTCAAATTCTTGGTCATTCTGATCCACTTGAATTTCTGGTAAATTTGGGTAATAATATATGTGATAGATTGGAATTATGATATTTGTAGTTGCTTGGAGGGATGTATCGCAAAAGATGTTTTATAACATTTAGCTTTTTAGCAGAAAGAGTTTATCACTGTATTTATTAGGTAATAGACTTAGTGTGACTAAGTGTTCAGTGTGGCTCCGTTTAAATATTGCATATTTTGAATTTTCATTAAAAGCGTGTTTTACAAATATATAGTAAAAACTTTTTTTTTTTTTTTTTTTTCTAGGTGCCCCAAGAAGTCCTAACGGTCTTGTCACAGAGCACCGCGGAAGTGCGTTTAACCAGGAAGTTCACACCTCCTTCCTTACCGCGACGCGAAAATATGCCCAAAGCTCGTTTCGAACCTCGATCTCCTGCATATAAAGCAAGCGTTCTAACCATTGCGCCACGGCCGCACAAAAACTCTTACTTTAGAAAAATTCAAAGGTAATAAAAAATATTTCAATTGCTCAGTTGAAATATTTTTAAAGTCATTTTCTGTAAGAAACTCTAATTTTTAATTTTTTTCTTTTTGAGTTTAAAATTACATCCCTCCACTGCTCAGGACAGTATTCTTGATTTTTTGACCCTGATTTTTTGTTTCTCAATAAAAGCAAAGGCATGATCTGAGAGTAAATGTGTATACCCACTTATTAGAAATCTATGTTCTATACTTTTAAATCGTTTTTTATAAATTACCTTCAACCATAGTCTTATGACAATTTAATTTTTATTTTGACCTAAGCAATTAAGAGTTGGAAGAATTTTTGGAAGAGTATTATACAGTCCAAGTAAAAATGGGTAATTTTAGTGTATTAAGTTATTTTGTTATTGATAAACAATCTTTATTGCATATCATGCATAAACTATGCAGAATAATGCGCTAGTGGTGTAGTGGTAGAGCGCTCGCTTTATAAGCGAGAGCTTCCAACTTTAATCCCCTGCACGTCCCTGGTAGTTTCGCGCTTAACTTGTTACTCCGTGCAGACCTTGTTTGTCAAGGTTCATATTTCGGAATTATAGAGTTGAGAATGGGTCATATACACAATTAAGTAGCCTCCTCGCCCGTAGTGGCCTTCTCGGGCTTGGGGAGGTGAATTAACATAAAAAAAAAAGATACCTAAACTATATAGATACCTATAATATAAAAGTAAAAAAAAAATCAGACGTAAGCTTTTATGTACTATTATTTTATGAAGCATTCGAAAAAAAAAAAAAAAAAACTCGGTAGACAGAGGTAGAGGAGTGTTTGTAAAATATAAACGAAGGATTTGAAGTATTTGCTGTGCTCAACTATTGAGAATGAACCACATTGTCCAATGAGCCAGATTTTTTTTTTGTTAGGTTATTTTTACCTTACCAAATTTTTTCTTTCATCTCACCTAATTCTTTCACCTCACCTGATTCTTTCTTTCACCTCATCTAATTCGTTCACCTCACCATATTCAATTACCTTGCACATGTTATAACAATCTTTGCTAATAATATGTGTCGTAGTCTTACGTAGAACGATTGGTAAATTAATTTATCTGATATTAAATTTGACAATTAACAACTCGTAAAAACGTGAAAGTGCTTTTCCGTTATTGCCATTAAATGCATAAGTCCAGAAGTGGTGCCGTATAAATACAATACTAAATGTTATATACACTAACAATTGAACTTCCCAAATGCAGTTCTAGTAATCTTATTACACCATTTTTCGCACTGGTCTTTACGTTAGCATAAGCGCATCAGTGTTTTATTTTTGTCAAAAAAAATCTATAATAGCATTTGTCGAGATGCACTTGATAGAGAAACATAACCAAGAAAAATGGAATAAAGTTCTTCTATTAATATATTGTTGGTTATCTTTAGAGCCTTAATATGTTTTGGTCTATGTTAGTTTTTCAGTCATGTTTTTTTACAAGTCCGTAATCTAAAAGTGTGGCAGTAGCTAGTACCTTTGATTTTCTCGGACATGCGTATTTACTGAATTAAGACAATGAAATGTCAAACAAAATTAAACTTACATCTCATCAACTGCTACTGAAGTCTTTGACTCACGTTTTCTTTTAAGAATCATTCTCAAATTATTGTAGCAGATTCCAACTGTTTATGACTTCCAATCTTTATAATATGTTAACCTTTTGGTAATCCTCATAATATATTAATCTTTATATACTAATAAATAGTAAACTTTTCTACAATTTTATTAAAAATAAATAATAATAATTTCAAAAAGTGTTCATTAGAATGACTGAAATTTTATACTAATAAATACTAAATTTTTAAATAATTTAATTACGATAAAAAAGACTGAAAATGACTAAAATAAATTAAAAAATAAATTAAAAAATAGTTATAATCAGTAAAAAAAATGCTAGTTATAATCAGTAAAAAAAATGCTAGTTATAATCAGTAAAAAAAATGCTAGTTAGAATCAGTAAAAAAAATGCTAGTTATAATCAGTAAAAAAAATGCTAGTTAGAATCAGTAAAAAAAATGCAGCATTTTAAAATTTTTTTTTTTATATAAAAATAAATACAACCTTTTAATTACTTGTTCACTGAATAGTTAATTAAAAAATGGTTTATTAATCAAACTTGCACTTATGTAAGTTTGCACCTACGCCAGTTCGCACTAATGCCATTCGCAATTATGCCAATTTGCGCTTATGAAATCCGTACTTGATTAGCAGATAGATGATTGATTGAGTTTAATTAATAACAATAGTTAACAATGTAAACATTTTTTACGCTGTTTTTTATTTCCAAGTACCTAATTGAGCTTTAGTAAAAAATAAATTATTGTTAATTAGCAAGTAGCTCCAGCAAATTTAGTAAAATGTTTTAATCATTATTGACAGGACAATGTGTTATATCATTAAATGTTTATAATGCGTGTGCGTTTACAAGCATGTCGAAATTTAACTATAATAAATAATAAGCGACATAAATATAAAAGTTATCTTTACTTCTTTAAAAACAGTTTGGCAGTTAGTATATGCGAAAAAAGTTTATATGGAATTCAAATATAAAAGTCGCAAAAAGTAAAGAAAGTGATTAAGATAAATCTTTACATGACTATCCTTTATGATACTGTTTGAACAATTTTGACCTACCAGGTTTTTAGAATTTTTATTATCAATTTTTAACAAATTCTTGGTTCTTTTATAATCACTTTGTCGCGTGATTCAATTTTTCTTTAACAACCACTTCTTCACGTGATACAATCTTTCTTAATGCTTTAACAACCACTTCTTCACGTGATACAATCTTTCTTAATGCTTTAACAACCACTTCTTCACGTGATACAATCTTTCTTAATGTTTTAACAACCACTTCTTCACGTGATACAATCTTTCTTAATGCTTTAACAACCACTTCTTCACGTGATACAATCTTTCTTAATGCTTTAACAACCACTTCTTCACGTGATACAATCTTTCTTAATGCTTTAACAACCACTTCTTCACGTGATACAATCTTTCTTAATGCTTTAACAACCACTTCTTCACGTGATACAATCTTTCTTAATGCTTTAACAACCACTTCTTCACGTGATACAATCTTTCTTAATGTTTTAACAACCACTTCTTCACGTGATACAATCTTTCTTAATGCTTTAACAACCACTTCTTCACGTGATACAATCTTTCTTAATGCTTTAACAACCACTTCTTCACGTGATACAATCTTTCTTAATGTTTTAACAACCACTTCTTCACGTGATACAATCTTTCTTAATGCTTTAACAACCACTTCTTCACGTGATACAATCTTTCTTAATGCTTTAACAACCACTTCTTCACGTGATACAATCTTTCTTAATGCTTTAACAACCACTTCTTCACGTGATACAATCTTTCTTAATGCTTTAACAACCACTTCTTCACGTGATACAGTTTTTTTTTACTCTTTTATAACTACTCTTTTACGCAATCTTTTTATCTCTCGCACAGCTAACTTTACCACTTTTTCGCATAACCTAACTGAACAATAGCCTGAGATAATCGCTGATCGTTATGAAACTTTATTGTTACGTTTATAAAATTCTTGTCATAATGTTATTAAAGTTAATTGATGTAATTTATTAGTAAGTCATAAGCTATTTTTGTATATAATTACGCCCTCGAGAATTTTTGTTTCTGTATAAAAGTTGTGAATAGAATTTAATAAAATAAGTCAAAAATAAAAGTAAAACAAAGTTGTCGTATTAACAAGCTCTTTCGGCAGTATGGCATCTATGGCGAAAATGATTGGAAAATTTGATGGATCTGGAGATGTTGTAGTGTGGCTGAAAAAGATCAAACTAGTGGGAGAGTTGCAAAATATGGGCGATCTTTAATTGGTCATTCCGTTGTTTCTTGAAGGCAGTGCGTTAACATTATATGAGCAACTTGGGGAGAGCCAAAAAACCGCCGCTGCGGACATTGAAAAAGTACTAGATGCATTTGCAGTCGATGGTTTTCAAGCTTACGAGCAGTTCAGAGTTCGGAGATGGAATGACGGTGAATCTGTTGATGTCTACTTGGCTAGTTTACGTCAATTTATGGGTTTAGCTAACATTGAAAGCGAAGAATTATTGCTAAGAGCGTTCATAACTGGATTGCCGGGTGAAATTTCAAAGCAGCTACGAGCACAAGTGAAAATATTTGGGATCAGGTTACAGGATGCATTAAATCATGCACGAGTACTCATGACGGAAAAAACAAAAGAAGAGTATGTTTCAACAACAATCTCTGGTTTCTATAAACATGTGAAAAAACCATCCACTACTGATATTAACTGCTACAAGTGTGGCAAGCCTGGACATGTTGCCCGAATCTGTTTTTTGAAGAAACAAATTGTTAGCAATGGAATAAAATGCTTTAGATGTGGAGAATCTGGACACATTGCAAGATTTTGTTCGTTGCATCAAGGAAACTCAAATGGGGAATCGCTAGCGCCAGCTGTTTCCCTAAACAACTAACGGCGCTTCTAATATGCACTGTGCAGGTGAACACCTTTGCTGGAAAAGCACTGGTTGACAGCGGATGTACTCGAACTATTATTTCAAACAACATGGCTCAGAAGGCCGGTGTTTGTATCAGAAGAAATGAACTAATGGTGTTGGTTGTTAATGGAGAATTTGTGAAAACGGATGGAGAAGCTACAGTAACATTGATTATTGAAGGAAAAAAACTCAAAACATCAGTAATGATTCTGAAAAGTGTTGTCAACTGTATTGATGCTATTATTGGTATGGATGTCATTACTCGCTATGGAGGAGTGCATTTGTACAATGGAAAAATTGAATTTGGTTTTGTTTCAATTCACGCAGAGAAACAAGCTGTTGGTATAAAGGACAATGATTTTGATGGTACTTATTTTGATGGTACAAAGTGGACTGCTTAATATAAATGGCAACAAGGTCAACCACAGCTGAGAAATTATGTCGCGCAGTACAAGGTAAAACCCCAGTTGTTACATCAATTTAATGACGAGATGGACTTATGGGTAAAAAATGGCTGGTTGAAACCAATCAGTAAAGAAGAAAAAAGTACAAAAGGGATTGTCCCGTTAATGGCTGTTGAGCAGGAAAATAAAGGAAAGTTACGACCTGTTCTGGACTTTCGCGAAGTATATTAATTCACATAATGCCTCAAGTGACGCATGTGATGAAAAAGTTAGAAAATGGAGAACTGTTGGTGGCAAATTTGCAACGCTTAATCTTAGATGCGCCTATATGCAAATACACATCAATCCGAGTTTGTGGGAGCATCAGAAGGTAGTCTACAAAGAAGAAAAGTACTATCTTACTAGTCTTGGTTTTGGGTTAAATTCTGCCCCAAAAATAATGTCTTCAGTCTTAGGCAGTGTATTGAATCTCAATGCAGGTATTAGTGAAGCAACTGACCACGACATTGACGACATAATTGTTAATTTGGAAAAGACATTAGTTGAAAAGGTCATAAATCATCTAGCGTGTTATGGATTGATAACAAAAGAGCCGGTACAATATGATACTGCACGAGTGTTGGGTTTGCAACTGTTTAGAAATGAAAAAAAGGAGCTTTGTTGGAAACATGGAAGCATCATTCCAAAGTCACAAGATATCAAAACTGAAAAAGTAACACGACGGAAATGGAGCAACAATGTGGTGTGATGCTAGCAGCATGACAATAGGGGTTGCTATAGAATACGATGGCGTAATAATTGAGGATGCAGCCTGGCTTCGAAGCATAAATGATGTTATGCATATTAATATTGCTGAATTAGATGCTGTGGTGCGTGGGATAAAACTAGCTGCTAAGTGGGATATAAAGAATTTGTCAGTATTCACTGATTCAGTAACAGTTCATGGATGGCTAAAAAGTTAGCTGACTGAAAGTTATAGGATTCGATCAAATGCATTATCAGAAATGGTTATTAAAAGAAGACTTTCTCTATTGCAAGACTTAATAAAAGAATATAATATAAACATCACGTTAAAATGGGTTCCGTCCTCCAAAAACAAAGCTGACGTGTTGACAAGAGTTTCAAAGACTTGGTTCAATGAACTTTCACGAAGAAATACTAAAGAGCTATGTGGAGTAAGTATTGCTGAAGAATTTCGTAATTGTCACTCAAAGCATTATTTTGGCGTTAATCGGACAATGTTTACAGTGCAACGAAGACTTCCGCACGTATTAAGAAAAGATGTTGAAGAATGTGTTCGCAAATGTTGTCAATGTAATTCAATTGATCCAGCGCCAATAAAATAGAAAAATGGAGTGCTAGATGTAACAGACACATGGTATCGAATTGCTTGTAATGTGACTCACTATAAAGGGTCGCCATATTAAACAATGATTGACTGTGGACCAAGTCGGTTTGTAATTTGGAGAAAGTTGCCTCGCGAAGATACTAAAAATGTAGTAAGTCAATTGGAATTGACTTAAATACGGATTCCAATCCGTATTTAAGAAGCATGGCCCACCGCAAGAACTGTTGATGGATAATGGAGCGGTGTTTAAGTCTAATGAATTTTCAAACATATGTGAAAAATGGTGTGTAAAAAAGAAGTATAGATGTGCATATAGACCATCAGGAAATGGGATTGTGGAGCGTAACCACTGCACAGTAAAGCGAACAGCTGCGAGGGCACAAATATGTCCGTTAGTAGCGGTATTTTGGTACAATGCAACACCAACGGTGGGAACAGACGAGGAATCTGCACCTGCTTCTCAAAAAAATAAGTAAGTTTGGCGTCTACCAATTCAAGAGGAGAAAAACATTGAAACTCAGGAAAGATCACGACAAGTTATGAAAACTTATAGAATTGGAGAAAAAGTTTATGTTCGCCCCGCTGATGCAAAGTGCACTTCAGTTTGGAAAATTGGTACTGCAACTGACATACTCACAAACACAAATATTGAAATTGATGGTGTACCAAGACATGTGCGAGACGTGAGAATAGCTCCAGCCTCAAATTCTTCAAACGCTTCCAGTAAAATTGTTATCAGTGAAGAGGTTGACAGTGATGAAAGTGATTTAGAAGATTTAGACATTTTTGCTGCACGAGAGGAAGGGACTGAAGAAACAGTTGTTGACGCTGAGGAGGAAGCTGACGGCAGAGAAATCGTCGATAATTTATTACCAGCGATCAGACGATCAACCAGAGAAAGGAGAAAGCCGACATATATAAATGACTATGTTACTTAAGAACATCAGTTCTTGGGGTGATGTGATAATAGCTGATCGTTATGAAACTTTATTGTTACGTTTATAAAATTCTTGTCATAATATTATTAAAGTTAATTGATGTAATTTATTAGTAAGTCATAAGCTATTTTTGTATATAATTACACCCTCGAGAATTTTTGTTTCTGTAAAAAGTTGTAGATAGAATTTAATAAAAAGAGTCAAAAATAAAAGTAAAACAAAGTTGTCGTATTAACATAACCTATTGCAAATTAATTTTTAATTCAAAAAAAAAAAATGAAACTATGTCGTAATAATGCATGACGTACATATTAGTACATATTTCTTCATTGATTCGATTTTATGCAGTTTTCTTTTGTGTATATATTACAGGTACTAATAAGCTTTTGAAGGCCAGAGAGGGTAGAGCTAAGAAGTATAATGTCATCAGCATATGCTATACCCGTTTGATTTCCATTTATTGATGTGTAGGTACATAGATGCTTCTATTTTGCATGGTTTCTAGTAGGTTTTGAATGTAAATGTTATAAAAATGAAGCAAGAGTATAGATCCCTATCTCACTCCAAGCGTTTGATAGAATGAATAAGATTTGCAACCTAGATAAGACACAGAAGCACTGCTTTCATAGTATAATGATGATATGGTATTAACAATATAAAAAAGTAATTTTTTTATCATTGTACAGTCTCTCAAACTGAATGTCCCAGTTGCAGCTGTCAAACACTTTTTCGGCATCTAGGGAACAGAGATAGACAGGTGAGATGTTGTTGTAGTGTTTGATTGTTTCAATAATAACAAATTTAGCGTGTAGGGTTGAGCTATTTTTAGTAAAACCGAATTGAAAAGGATGAGCTTCTTTTATTTCTGGACAGATTAGTTTGATAAGATATTCTGTTAGTTTCGTAAAAATTGGAATGATATTAATTCCGCGATAGTTATTTGGATCATTTAGGATCATTTGATGCGACGCATTTGTTTTGCATAAAAAGTTTTACTATGAAATTTTATTTTTCCCAAATTGCTTCTAGAGCTAAAGGTTTAGGTGCTATATTTTGTTTATAAAATAAAAATATTGGTAAATATCAATATCCTCGGTAGTATAGTGGTAAGTATCCCCGCCTGTCACGCGGGAGACCGGGGTTCGATTCCCCGCCGGGGAGGAAATTTTTTTTAATTTTTGCTAACGTTTTAATTTAAGAATTTTAACATAAAATTTAAAAAAAAAAAATTTATGAGATTATGCAGCTATATTATTAAAATAAAGAAATAAAAATATATTTTCAAATTATCCTTTTAAATAACTTTTTCTCTTTTGTAGTATTTTTTCTTGAATAATTAAATCCTTAACTTTTTTCCTTGGTTCTTACAGTATCAGTTAATTTTTTTGTATAACTCTTTCTGTATCAGATATCTAGGTAAGCTCGACAAAAAGTTTATCTGGTTTTAAACCAAGATACTTCAAGATTTAGTCAAAACTAAAAATTTATCATTAAAGTTTATTACTGATGAAAATGTACTCGATCTCAATACACCTTTTGCAACAAATGTATTTTTAGGGTATTTTCGCCAGGCAATCTGATTAAATGCTCCATTTTGTACCTTGAGAGCATCTCGACAAAAGCTTATTACTACTTAAGTTAGTTTAAAAAAATTCTTATTTTAATGACTTCAGTACATTTATCAGGTAAATTTTCTTATTTAATGTCATTACAACACCTTTTCATCAGGTAAAACATCTTTTGAATTGTATTTAAATAAGCCTGATATTTTATCAACTAAATATTTGCACCATGAATGATCAAGGGCAAAATTAGTTTTACACAGCAAGATTTTTAATAGCGGTAAAGTCTGTAATCGGTAATCGGGACGTCTAAAACTGACTTCTTTTTCGTGGCATGCAGTCTGCCCTTTCCACTAACCATTTTTCCGTCAAAAGGATTTAAAGATTCTAATTTTAGTGTAAATTTCTTCCTCAATCTTGTTTAAATCTTTTTTAAGGGTCAATAGAAGAGAAAAATATTGAGTAGGAAGAAATATTGAGTTAGATGAAATTGAAGTTTACATTGAGTTCAACGAGACGAGTTCAATGTTGAAAAAGTAGTTATCAATGTTACAATAAATTACCATAAATACCACCATAAATTGATAACTTTTTTTTTTTAAACCGAATGAAAAAAGTTAAAGATCACAAAATTATAATCGCAAATATCAAAAAAGGCCAATAGATGGTAAAAAAATAAATGAAGATGAAGTTGGAAAAAAGTTTCAGAAAGACATATAAAGGTTACGCTTCATACTCAATACATTTATGTATCGATCTGACAGATTTTGCGTAAAAAATTGCCTCAGTCCTATGTTTTACCTTGAAGTTTCAAAGACTTTCAAATTTTTTGAATAAGTAAAAAATGACTTTGCGACTTTAGTCGTTCTTCCAAACTGCACTTCAAATAATAAGAAGTTTCATACTCCAG
Source organism: Hydra vulgaris (assembly GCF_038396675.1). NCBI lineage: Eukaryota > Metazoa > Cnidaria > Hydrozoa > Anthoathecata > Hydridae > Hydra > Hydra vulgaris. The sequence continues at coordinate 19,125,503 of NC_088928.1, forward strand.
CGGAATATATTAAAGCTATGTTATCAGGACTTATAGTCTATTATATTATCAGGACAGTACTTTAACAACAGCATTAAGGCAAATGCTTTAAAGCATTTGCCTTAATGCTTTATTTTAAAGCATTTGCCTTAATGCTTAAAAAGCATTAAAGCAAATGCTTTTTAAGGCCTTTAATGCATTAAGGCCGCTATAGCGGCCTTAATGCATTAAATGCTTTTGTCAGAGTGCTTGTTTTTCTTTTTCAATTTTGTTATTTAGGTGTCCCAAGAAGACCTAACGGTCTTGTCACAGAGCACTGCGGAAGTGCATTTAACTAGGAAGTTCACACCTCCTTTCTTACCGTGACACGAATATATGTCCAGAGTTCGTTACGAACCTGGATCTCCTGCTTGTAAAGCAAGCGCTCTAACCTTTAGCTTCATTCCTTACCAATAGGCATATTTCGCGCCATCGCACAGTAGGCCAAAATCATTATTAACTGGACAATAGTAATAACTTTCAAAATATTAATTAGATTTTCCCCATAATTGCTAGGTTGCGTATATTTCATACTAAGAATTTAATGGTACCATTAGATTGTTTATTTATGGATTTATTTGTTACGGATACCTATATTCCATAGCAACAGTGCGTTTTGCATAGTTACCTAAATTAAGAGACTTTCTTAAAATGTTGAATTTATAAACCAAACTGATATTAATGCTATTTTATGTATTTAAATGATAACACAAACAAAAAAAATACTATATTTTGGTGTTGCTATGCAGTTTTGGGCTCTTAGAAACTAGTTTTTTTTTTTTTATGAAACCTTTGCTTAATTAAAAATTTCTTTGAAAACTGAAATATACAATTAGAGCTATAGAATATTTTATAAAGTATATGTAAGAATACAAGCAAATTTGTATATCCACAAAAACATTTATTTACATAACATGCATTATTTTATTATGAAAATAACAAATACTAATAAAGTAAACAACATCTTGAATACCAACTATAATCAAAACTACGCAGTTGCAATTTATAGTTAGTCAAAAATTGGAACCTCTTTGAGTACATCAAAAACACAATTTAGATAAACGTTGCTCTTAGGGTAATATGATTTTCTTAAACTGCTTATCAAAAGGTCAGAAGAACACATTAGTCGCCTTGATCAATCTTCATTTGTTCTTGATCGCAAACACTTTCTGAAAAATGATTCATGAAACTTCTTAAAGTTTTTTATTTTGAGCTTCTTACGCCTCTTCACTGAGCATGCCACTAGGCAAAGTCATTCTCTCTATAACTTGCCAACCATGAATAAGTAAACGATGCAAACAATGTGACATATGATACCAGGGATACAGATTTACTTTTTCACTGTTTTGTGGCATAAATTCTTTAAATAGAGAGGAGTCGATTAGAAAGCTAGATGACAAAATAACATGCAACATCATTATCATACTGAGATCAAGTTCAATAGATTGACCAAACTTTTCTGCATTCTAAAAAAATCTTCTGGCAGTGTTTGATTGTAAAAATGTTTTTTATGAGAGATTTGTAGCGAACGATAATCCAATAAGACTGTTTTGTTTCGTGGTTATTAAGATACTTTTTTTGATTATTAAAGTATTAACATCCCATAAATCCGGACGATCTTATCATAAAGCACCGCGGAAGAGCATTTGACAAGGAAGTTCATGTCACCGTTTTTATTAATGTCGTTTATTATTAGAGCCAGCGTCTAACCACGGAACTCTATGTTTTTAGCCAGAACTCTAACTACTGCGTCACGGCTACAAAACTTAGAGTTAGAGATTTCTATAAGAGTACACCGCAATATTAATAGAATTGTGGTAACTGTTTAAAGTATATAACTGAATTTTGCTGAAATTAAAATTTACGAGCTGCTCCAAACCCTCGATATAAGAGAGATCAGACTTAAGCTGCCTGTTCTAGGCAACAAAAGTGATAACTTTTTGTCAAGACAGGAGTAAATAGCTGTTTCTTCAACAAATATAGTCATTCGCGATGTAAGATAGTCAGGAAGATTACTTATATATGAGAAGTAGTATAAGATCGAGGATCGAACCTTGATCTTATGCTATTAAAAATGAACCAAATAAATGAGAAAAATCTGCAGAGGTTCATGTTCACAAACATATAATATGCGGGATATACGGTCGGATAAAGCTTATTTTTAAGCCGGATTGAAATCTGTATTACATCCGGTACATCTCTACTTGCAATCGCGTTGACTCATTTTGTTGCGGTCGGTCATGATAAATTTAAATATAAAATTTATTTAATACCAATTTAAATAAATTAATACAATAATACCAATATTAAGTTAAGTCAAATCAGCAAATATATTATTAAATTATTTTTCTTTGTATACAAAAACGCCTTTACACGCATGGGTATATATATATATATATATATATATATATATATATATATATATATATATATATATATATATATATATATATATATATATATATATATATATATATATATATATATATATTACGATTGTGTTTCTAGTGTGTAACTAGTCTTCCTCAATTTATAATAATAACAAATAACTGCTATTAAACCTATGATAATAACCACAAGACTTGCAGTAATAGCGCTATAAAACGTAACGTTTGATAATCTTCGAGATATATAATGGTTCGCGGGGGAAAGTTCGTGTAATTTATTCAAAATTAATCCCATTGTCCATGATACGACGTTGTTATCTATCTGTATAAATAAAAAAAAACAAGAATGACTAAAAACTGGTTTAATACATTGCAAAAAATAAAAATAAAAAAATCGATGGTCATTTCATTAATATAGTAATATAAAATGGTTATGATAATTAATAAGTAAATATTAAATAGAAAAGTTAATATAAAATTAAATAAAACAATTAATAAGTATATAAATTACATATAAGCACAATAACACATAATAAACTGTATAAAAAATATCTTTGTAGAACTATTTTATAAGGGGTCTTTCATAAAGTACGTTCGTAGGTATGGGGGATGGGGGGAGGGGGCGGGTTTACCAAAAAAGTGCGTTTCAAGAGAGGAGGGGGTTAAAACAGAGAGTACGTACGGGATAAATCTCTTTTTCTGTATCTCTCCATAAAATTTGATTTCTTTTTTTTTAACAAAAGCATTGAATTTTACGAGTTTGAAAAATTAATATTATATTATGTAACATATTTTTTTGTTTTTAAATTTTTGAAAATTTTGTTTGAGGAAGGGAAGGGGGTTGATTTTGTAATAAATAATGCGTTTTGCGATTAAATGCATACAGGTGCGTACAAGATAAAGGGAGGTCATAAATCAGTGGTTTAACAGTGCATGTACTTTATGGATGCCCCCTAATATATATTGATTTGAAACAAGAACAGAAGAACTGTAAAGAAACTGTTAAGCTAAACTGCACATTTACTTCACATCTACTAAATAAATATAGAGCAGCACCGCAAATATATTTACTGAATAAATATAGAGCAGCAGCGCAAAGCAAATAAATTACTTATTTCTAATTCAGCCTTATTTTCTACGGTGTTTAATTTTGCATAAAAAAATCCTGCGACCTTAACTCTTTTTGAGACTTTTTTTTTTTTTGAGAATAAGTTTTTGAAAATCAAATTTTTTTAGTTCGGATAAAGCATTTTAAACCGTTGGAGATGCTGAAGTTGTACTAAATATGCTTTAAAATCTTGTGCAAAAAGAGATCAAAAAGCTAAATATATTGCATAAAACCTAAACAAATTCTAATATATAGTTTTGTTTTAAACAAAGCCTTTATGTTTTTATTTTTTAGAAAAAAAACCTTAAAAGTTCAAAATTGCTTAGTGGTTCTATTGGCAGACAGTTTAATAAGTGCGAGAAACTACCAGTGGTAAAATTTGTTAGTGTTGATTGTGAAATTCTAGTAATTGACCGCAAAATATTTAGCAAAGAACAGCATTTCTTGTCGCTCTTGTTGGATATAACTCGACTATTAAATCAGACAGGTGTCTGAAGACTTATTGGTTCGTGAACTTGGAACAATTTCACACTCAAGGTGGTTTACAACTGCAAATATAGTTTTAAAAATGAATTTGAGCTTTGAAACAGCAACAGAGGAGCAGAAAATCTTGATTTCTTTTAAAATTATATGTCCCTGTATGGCTTCAAAAAAAGTAAATGCTTCACAAATGGAGCAGCTCATCTATTTGAAGTGATAAAATCCTCAACATTCCTGCCAAATGATTTATTGAAAGTAATAAACCCAGTAATTGAGATTTTCTTTAAGAAAAGTAATTTTAAACAATCGAAAAGATGTTTTATCTTATTTCATTTATAAAATAATACTTTGTTCTGCTTAAATTTCTTAAACAACTATTTAAAGAATTTATTAAAATTCATTTCCATTGTTAGAAAAATGATAAAAAGGAAAATTATATATAATGCAAAAATATATAAAAAATAAATAAATGAAATATACAATGTGTAATAAACGAAAAAAAAAGATTAGATTATAATAAAATGAACTTACTTTATTAGCAAACATGACTTTATTGGAATCATTGAGTTTTAGAAGTTCATGAAAAATAAAGTATGTAAAAACGTCTACTAAGCAGTAATCTATGGTGTAGTCATTGAATTCTTTATTTGAACTAAGCTGTAAAATGCATAAAATTTTAAACCTAAAATAGCAACTTTAAACATATATGTTTATATATATATATATATATATATATATGTTTATTTTCAAATTTATTATAACTATTAGCAATATTTTTACGTCATAAAGCATGTAAACGAAATAAATGAAGTGATAAATATTTATCTTTTAAAGGTAAAACTATTGTGTTAGCGTTTTTTACAAAAACATGGTTTCAAAATAAGCTTTAATTGTCTCATTAAATTAAATAAATTTCAAGAAATGAAAAAAGAAGAAAAAAATGTACAATTTAAAAATCCTAACAGAAGCATCTTAATATCAAAAGACTAGCAAATACATCCATACACTCTACACTATTAGTTGTAGAGTAAATGTTATTCAACATTTTCTCAAAATCAAAATCAATCATTTTTGTTTGAGAAAAATGCAAATCTGGAAGCAAAAAAAAAGGATTTTTAAAATAATAAACTGTTTACAAACTTAATGTTTATAAGATAAGCCCAGGACTCTTATTTAGGTAGTGCACATCTTCCCCTCAGTGACAATAAAATCAATAACTACTAAGGAAAAGTAAAGTATAGCATGAACATTTGCTCATAAAAACATTTGCGTTTACATTTAGTGTGCGTGAACCATAGCTAATTTATTTATTTTATTAAATAATTCAAATCTATTCATAACAAGCTTGCCACAAATTCATAACAAGCTTGCTACAAAGATAACAAAACATTCTTTAGCTATAAAGTCTAAAGTAGTAAAGAAGTGAAAATAAAAACAAAACCTAGAAAAACATTCCTCAGCTATAAGATGAAAAGTCGTTTACAAAATCACACAATCAGAAAAGGCCACAAAAAAAAAAAAGGTTATACAGGCATATTTCAAAATGCAGAAGTTTTGAAAAAACCATAAATTGAAAGTAACAACAAGATTGTAAAAAAGTTTTTAAAATATTTTTAAGCTATAGATTAAGGTCGTAAATTTTTTACCAAAATCACGAAGAAAAAACAGAAAATATAAATAACATAAGAGTTAAAAGTAAAAAAATCTTTTGTTCCGGCTCTTTAGATGTCAAGCAATGGATCAACCTGTTTGTTGGCCATAACAGGTAGAACGCAACTAGTGGAATCAAGAGATGATGTCTATGAAAAGTTTTTAGCAAACAATTCAGCTTTGTCTTTAGGTGAGGTGACAAAGTCTGAATTATGCAAGAAAGGTGGAATTAAAGATTTACCTTTATTATTGATACTATTAAAGATTCTCCAGAAGTCACGAGAGCCTAATTTTTGAGATGAGATACAAGATTTCATGACCTGAGAATAGCGGACTTTGGCGTTAGACCTTTTTACAATGGCTTCTAGCAGTAATAAACAGACGTCTGTTTTCTGGAGAATTGTTTTGCTGATAAATATGGAAGTAACGGTTTCGATTAGCAATCGCAGCAGCACAGTGTGAGGAAATCCATGGAAGAGAGTGAGGCTTGACCTGGAATCGTCGAGAGGGAAAAAAAGATTCCATGCCAGCCTGAATCCACAAAGTTATGTAAGATGCGCATTTGTCAACAGGAAAACAAAAGATTTCTACCCAAGGGCCATCACGAAGAAAATAACGGAAAGAATACCAGTCAGCTTTAAGGTAGTTGTAAGAGGTACGATAATAAGGAAATTCAGGTGATGAAGAAGAATGAAATATTAGTTTTAGAAAGATCAAACTGTGATCAGAAGCATCTAAGGGTGAATGTGAAAAAACTGAGCACTGACTAGGATCAGAAACAAGACATAAGTCGAGTAGAGAAGGTAAATGATTCGGGTTGTCAGGAAAGCAAGTTGGAAAGTTGACTATTTGAGTTAGGGATTGTGAAAGGCAAAAGTTGTGAGCTTTAAAGCCTGCAGAGTCACTGAAACTAGAGCCAAGCCATTCAGAGTAGTGAGCATTAAAGTCACAGACAACGACTATATTAGCTGATGGATAAAGAGAGAGGTCTTGGTCAATATGATCAGAAACAACATCAAAAAGAGTGCAGTCTTGAAATGAAGGAGAGCAATATAGAACAAATAAATAGGCAATAGAGTGAAGTGGTGCTAAACGAAAGCACATGAAAGAATAGTCTGTGGATTCAAACCTTGTTTCACGACAAATGGGTGAACTCTTACGAATGTAAATGTCCAGGCCAAGCATGTGACTATTGGAGTCTTTACAATTAAAGCAAGATAACCATCAACACTAAGATCGCAAGATGAGACAGCTGAACTCAAATTAGTCTTACAAAGAGCAAGTAGGTCTAGTTGAACTTTGCAAGAGATAAGACTCAACAGAAGAAAAGTTACTTCGAAGACCACGAATATTAGTGAATGATAGATTTAGAGAACTTGGTGATGATGATTTTTTGTGTTTTATAGTTTTTGGTACTTTATTCATTTTAAAATTAGATTGAAGAATTATTACTACTAATAAACCCTAAGCCGTAACAAAGGGCTCCAAATGTGGCCTCGACAATCCGCACCAAAAGTACAAACAGGGACACCATCCATGCGCAACATGGCACTGTTAATACTTTGATATTTTTCAGCTGTTGATGGAATCAGCCTCTCTGAGAGCTACCACAGAGTTCGGGAAACCTGACAACCAGCTGGCCTCAGAACCATAAAACTGAGTTTTAGAGCTGTACCCTCATTAGGAGATAATAGAATGAGTTGCATAGTCATTAAAACAGAGACAAAAGCAAAACCCATGCATTGAGTCAAGAAGATCCAGCATTCAACATCCTAAACTGGAAACAATGTATTATAAATACATCTGCGCCAGCCTAATAGATGAAGAAGGGGTGCTAAGCTGGTCAAAAGATTGAATCTGTTTACCTCTTACTTATTTACTGTTTTTTCAAAGATGGAGCCACCATCGTAAGTAAGAGTTAATTTAGACTTTGTCAATTAATAGAAAATACTTTTTTAGCATTTCATTTTCAAGCTTTGAAAAAACTGAATTTAAAATATTGTCCATTGCAGAATCCAATATTGAAGTTAGCCTTATTAGGAGGAAAATACTTGGATGTTCATAATCTTCCCATAGTCTTCCATATAATGATCTTGAAATTGCAAAGTATTCAAATACTCTCACAATAATTTCTGTGCTGTATGTTTTGTTTCAACTGTAATAGAGCTCATACCATGGATGTGCTGCAAAGGATTTATTATTTCATTGGATTTTGCTTAGTTACTTAAAAAATTATTAGCTTCTTGTAATTTTGAGCAAGAATCGATTATGAAAATCTTGTTTCCAGATAGAGATTCAATTTTATACTTAATCCCACAAAAGTATCCCTCAAAAGTAAGACCATTCTTGATCTTAGGCATAAATTTAAGAGTAGGTATTAAGAGGAGGAGTAGGTATTAAACTAGGTTTGACACACATGAAAACTGATGGACAATCACAAGGCCTTTTATGGCCAAATTTGGTTACTGTTGGATATCCAGATGGAAAGTGTCTTTTGTAAACAACTGTATCTAGATTGTCAGGTAAATTGTCTCGTGGTATAATTGCCTTGTGGTATTCATCCAATGAATATATTCTACTTTTTCATAAGGAAGCCGAAAAGCTTTTTCTTTATTTTTCTAATTGTAATTACCATTATAGTTTGTCACACAAAATTTTTTAGGCATTTTTTAGATGTACAAACTAAATAATAGTTTGTACATCTAAAAAATAAAAAATAAATTAAAATTAAAACATCACTTGTAATTATTAATACAAAATGTCTTTAGAATATTGTAAGCCCCCAGCCCAAGACCCCATTATATGCATTTACAAAACCTGGTAATACAGACAGCTATGGCTCTAATAAATACAAACAATACACTTACAAAAATATTAAATAAATAAAAACTTCAAGAATTAATCATATAAGGTTGACCACTAATGCAAAAGTGAAAAATTTTGATAGAAAACTTTGACAGCAAGACAAAACTTATTTCTTCAAAATATATAATCTATATATATATATTGATGTATAACAACCATTATTAAGTTTGAAATAAATATCAACAACTTCTTATTTTTTAAAATACTTTTTCTAGTTTTACATTTATTTTGTTTGCATGCTTTAATAAATTTTATACAATATAGAAATAACCTGAGTATAATTTAATGAACATAGATTTTCCGTAGCATTTTTGTATGCTTGTATGCGAACAGGGTTTGATAAATTCAAATATTTTGAAGAAAAATAAACACCACCGCCAATAGCCTAAAACAAAATTTGGCATTTTTCAATTTTTATTGGAGTAATGTTATTTATTACAGGATTAAATTATAATAAAGTAATACATTTAATACGATTAAGAGTATTTTAATTAATTCAAGTAATTATAAGGTTTTTTTATCATGAGGAAAAGTTCTACACTGATTACATTCTACACACAAAACCTGATTGTAAATTTTTTAATACTTGTTCTTTTATAAATTTCAGCACTTTTTTGAAAAATGATAAAAAGTGATCTTTTGACAGAGTTGTGCATTTTTACCTGCAGGAAATTTTTACCACAAAAATAGGCAGCGTGTGGTAAGTGTATGTGTGTGTCTATATATATATATATATATATATATATATATATATATATATATATATATATATATATATATATATATATATATATATATATATATATATATATATACACACACACACTACCATTCATGATTATTCAAATGGCATTAACTTTTTTAATAAAATGCTATTTTTTATTTAACTGTTTTTTATGTTTATTTTTGCACTATTATTTAAAAGTTTTTTGATTAAAATGCTTTGATAAAAATCATAATAATAATAAAAATGCTAAAGTATGCATAACTACATAAAAAATGGCCTTCAAAAGCTATAACCATGCACCGACGTGTCGAAGTTTAAAATCTTAGGTTTCAGGATAAGATTGTTTGTCTGAAAAAAAAATCGCTGATGCATGATAAAATTGTGCGTATTATCGACTGTAAAACATGATCGATGTAGCATTAAGGTGTGGGGCTGTTTGATTAAATCAAAAACACATTTTTCGAAAAAATGTATAAGTTAATTGATATATGTGTATATATATGTATATATAACTATATACATATATATACACATATAAATGTGTGTATGTATGTATATATGTATATATATGTGTGTGTGTGTATATATATATATATATGTAAATAAATAAATATATATATATATATATATGTATATATATATGTATATATATATATGTATATATATATATATGTATATATATATATATAAATATATGTATATATATATATATATATATATATATATATATATATATATATATATATATATATATATATTGTAGTAATTGTGTAAATATGTCTTGTTAAAGAGTGCTCAATACCAAAGTAGAGTAATATATAGTAAAAACTAAATAATTATAACACTCGATTTATTTAAAACATTACTCAGAGTTTCATGCAAATAGCAATCATCAGATGTTACAAATCTCAAAAAAACAATGACAAAAAAAAAAAAATTTAAAATACTGTAGTGTTTTTTTTGATGACATTAAAGTTATTCATCATATATTTGTTTTCATGGCAACACTTAGACGCAAGTTTGTTTCGCTTATTTAGTAAATGCAACGGGGATGAAATTATATGATATTTTTCCATCAAGCATAAATTGCATGACTTACCACCAGGTTTAAACGGTTCAGCCTGGTCTAAAAATTTCCACAAAAGGACAAGATTTAAACCTTTCTTTTTAACACTCCACACAAATTTAGAAAGTTTGCTAGAGTTTGACCCACTTTCATAACGAAAGGAATTATTATGCTTGTAAAGGCAATCTTTAAAAGTTTTATCTGTAAGCCCAATATAATATCTACCTTCATCTTGCAGATTTGTCTTAACATTACATAAATAGAAGACATTTTTAATTAAACATTTTCAATTAAGTGGACATAAATTAATCTGTCGGCAATTGCACATTGGAGCATTAAGGTTTAAAGAATTTGATAAATTTTATTATGTGAAGTGATGATGTTGCGAATATTTGGAAGACAGCTATAGCGAACTTTCAGGTTGTTTCAATTAAACATTTTATTTATAACATTTTTCATTGGCAACGGAGTAATGTTTTCTAATGAAGTAATGAAGTTTTTAATCAAGCCGGTACTTTTTACAACAGTGCCCTCAAGTCTAGTGGATTTAAAGAAAACATTACTGCTGTTGCTAATGACTCTATAAAAATATCATATATTTTCATCCCCATTGCCTTTACTAAAAAAGTGAAACGAACTTGCGTCTAAGTGTCGACATGAAAACAAACATATGAATAACTTTAATGTCATCAATGAAAACATTCTACAGTATTTTTAATTTTTTTTACGTTATTGCTTTTTTGAGATTTGTAACATCTGATGATTGCTATTTGCGTGAAACTCTGAGTAATGTTTTAAATAAATTGAGTGTTATAATTATTTAGTTTTTACTATATATATATATATATATATGTATATATATATATATATATATATATATATATATATATATATATATATATAAATACATATATATATATATACATATATATATATATATATACATATATATATATACATATATATATATATACATATATATATATATACATATATATATATATATATATATATATATATATATATATATATATATATATATATATATATATATATATATATATATATATATATATATATATATATATATATATATATATGTATGTATATATATTGGGGTGGTCCAAAATTATAAATTATTAAAATTCATTTCTCCACAAGGCTGTCTTTGTTCCTATTAATATTTGCAATATTGTAGACAAATTTGAAGCAAATCTGATAACATTTAGGGGTTGCTATAAATTTTGACTTTTTGAATACAATGATAAAAAATCAAAAAATTTAAGTTTTCACTATTATTTAATATCGAATTTAAAAATTAAAGAAACTAACAATTTAAATCAAGTAAATATGAATGCTTGCAAAGTATCTAATCAATATAGATCATCTGATCAATTTTCATTAAAGTATTTCAATGTTTCGTTACTTCTAAACAATAATGTAATATCAAGCAAGAATATTGTAAATATGTTGAAAAATGTATGTTCATTAATCAACAATTTTGTCATCTTTCGCCAACATGGCTGCCTTGGATGAAGTAGGGTAGTAGGAACTGATTTTGTTCTTCATCCTTTGTAATTGATTTGTTGTACTGTCGAATTAATGCAATTCTATGTTCCGCGCTGTCATTAACAAATTTCATTCTTTGGACTCTCTCTGCCAACTTCTGATATGATTCATTGTCTTCCCAATATTTAGAATCTTTTGAAATGAAGTTTTTGGCCTCTCCTTTACCTGTACTGCTCAACAACTCGAATAAACTATAGTTTCTCATAGTCACAAATGTCTCTAGTCTGTTGAAGTCGGTATTCTTGGAATCTACTCTCTTCAGTGCTAGAGTTGTTTTGGGAAGTTGGAGGTTAACTACCATAGCCCTCTTCACATCCAGATCAACCAGACTATCAAAAAATGCCAGACCTATAAGATGTTCTGAGAAGAACCAAAGGTGTCAAGAAAATGCAGTAAAAGCTGCAATGGCGATTGTGCTGTTTGGATACTTTTGGAACTGTTTTAGCATTTGAGCATCATTAAACGGAGCGTTTGCAGCCAGAGGAACTTCGTGCCAAACATGTCCATAAATTAATGCTACAAACAATGCAAGCTCTACTAGATCTTTTTTCTCTTGAACAGTCAGAGTAAGCTGATCTTGAAATAGTACCATTTTCAGAGCATAGATGGCCTTTGACATCCATCGAGCATGATGCATTGCTCCTGGAGCGCGAAATCTCAGCACCAACAGAGCCTCCCCTAAGGAAGACCAGACATAACCAAAGTAGTTCAAGATAATCCTCCCTAGGTTGCTTTTCGTCGATGGCTTTGGTGTAGAATGCTACCATTTCCTTTCGAAGGACTTCCATATCTCCAATAAAGAGCTCATCTTTAGCTGGAGAGAATCTCGCTTGCTGAATATATAGCCACTTCTTTTGAAACTGTTTGAACAAGCCAACCTCAGGTCCCCCTGTTCCACCAAAGAGAGCTGTAAAGACATTGCTTAGAACAACCTCCAGAACATGGTGGCGGCAATTAATACCTATAAGCTCATGACCAACTGCTTCCTCAATTAGAACACATGCTCCTTTGTGAATACCTGTGTTGGATGATGTTGTGTCAAAGAATAAACCCTGAAGTTTGTCTCGAATTTTCCAATCATCCAAGATCTTTAAGCAAGCTGCTGCTTGTTCCACTCCTGTTCCTCTTCCAATTGTTGGAACCGCTAGCAATTTCTCCAAACCATTTCCAGTTACAAATCACTGCAACGTGGTCCACAGTTTCTTTTGAACCAGTAATATCTGGAAGCAGTTTCCCATCCCAGTGTAGAAACGGAAATTCAATGGATAAGTTGTCTTTGTCATTCTGAGTAATGTGTTTACAAGTAGACATTGGAGATCTCCTGATTGTACTTCGAGACTTCTTAATCACTGAAGCAATAACAAACATAGCTTTGCGATCTGGAAGGTTAACTCTTTCCAAAGCTCCAGCAACTTCTGGGCTTGCTACAATACTTTGGCTTTGGTGTAGAAGAAATAGATAGCAATGCAGAAGACAGAATCTTAAAACCCGGGTCATCATCGCTGTCTTGACTGTCTTCTGAGCTGCTGATGTTGGCTGAGACAGGACCACTGGAGTGTTGCTGTTTTGATAACCTTGCATCAAATGCTTGATCTTAAGCTCTCTTTCTGGCTTCCTTTGCCAGTAGGTTCAAGCCAAAAAGCTCATAAAGTGTGTGCTTGAACATCTGTTCTTTAATTCTACAGCTTTCTAGGTCTGTAGCTTGATTCTTTTTTAGAAGCTGATAGGAATCAGATAATTTCTGAAGTTTTTTTTCACCAGAATCAACTCTTTGTGTTGGGATTCTTGCCTTATTCCACACAACAATCAGCTCTTGAATTGAATGATGAATGCTCTCCTTTATTGTGAGATGCTCTTCCAGATGATGAAAGAGGAGGCAACAGAAGACATCTCCATTTGTTGCCAATCTTGATGATGAAAGCTGCTTAGATGCCTTCCCAATGAGCCATAACTCTGCAGAACTTCTTGTAGTAACTGCCATAAGTGGTGATGAATCTGTTGATATAAGAATATTAAGTATAAGAAAATAAAAATATTTGTTACCGGAAATAAAAAAGATAATCATTATAAATTGTTTATTGAAATACTGCAGACATGTGCCTATTACAAATTGGGCACCAATTTATAGACAACTAAAAAATATTAGATATATAAGTGAATTCATATAACATCTGCTTATCAGCAAGCATTAATTTATTTACCAGTGTTAAGATGTTACAATTTTTTGTAACATCTCAAATATACAAATTTTTGTGTAATGTTTATGCAAAAATTACACAAAAATTTGTATAAATTCCTAAAAATTGAGTATTGTCAAAAAAATGATAAAATCATAGCGACCTCTAAAACTGTTCAGATTGATCCAATATTTTGTATGGTTATTCTCTAAGCATAGTCGAACAAAATTAGGCTTATGGAGAGAATGTAGACATATTTTGAATTTTTACCACACAAATCTGGACCACCCTAATATATATATATATATATATATATATATATATATATATATATATATATATATATATATATATATATATATATATATATATATATATATATATATATATATATATATATATATATATATATATATATATATATATATATATATATATATATATATATATATATATATATATATATATACATATATATATATATATATATGTATATATATATATACTCTTGCTTGTTTGTCTTTAAAGTTTTTTAAAAAAAAAAAAAATTAATTTAGGACATCAAAAAAAGTTTAAAAACTAAAAAAAAATTTTTCAATTGATAGACTGCTTGCTTAAATCAAAATCCTTAGTGGATGTAGCAACACTCCTGGCATGTTCTAGCTATTTGTCAGTAAATGTAGCAGCACTCCTTGTATGTTCTACATATTTGTCAATTGATGTAGTAGCACTCCTTGCATGTTCTACCTATTTTCAAGTCGATGTAACAACACTTCATCCATGTTCTACTTATTTGTCAGTTAATGTATATATACAGTAAAAAAATAAAAAAATACAGAATAATTTAATTTCTATTGAAAAAATAAAAAACATTCAAAAGTTGAGCTTTTGTGTTTTTTTAAAAAACGACAAAATTTAATTAGATTCCTCAATTAAATTTAATGGTTTTTACATAAAGTGTACTGAAGCCTCACCTAAACACGCAATTTAAGTTTTTTAGTTGATGCAGTAGCACTCCCTTGCTTATTTTACATATTTTTCAGTCTATGTATATTGAGGCCTCTAATAAAAGACTACTTCAGCATTATATCAGACTGTTCACCTAAATATACAAATAAGTTTTCATTGTAATCCTTATGTATTTAGATTAGCACACTTTAAGTTTAAAAATGGTGAATTAAATAAAAAAAAAGTTTTTGATGCTGTAATAAAAGTTTTTTGTATATAAATAATACCAGCCCAAACCCAAATCCTCAGTCAATTTATGTACTGAAGCTCTTGTAGCTTCCTTTTTCAGTATGACATCATCAATGAAATTGTGTTTTTAAATTTTTATGCTAAGATTTTTATGCTAGACTAAGATCTTATGCTAAAATTTTTATGTAGACTAAGTGTGCAAAGATATTTGTATATATGCACATGTATATTTACATCTGTTTTTTTAGGTTAACAATGTTCTATTATATTTTATATTTTGCTCACTTTAAATTTAAAAATACCAAGTTTAATAAGAGATTAATTAAAGAAATAAAATAATAAAAAAATAATACAATTTTTGGTATAATATAAATATTCTACCTGACCAAACCCTTAGTTCATGTATGTACTGATTCCCTGTAGATGGCTGAATCAGAGTCATCAGTGACATTTCATGCACAGTTAACTTGTTAAGACAGATTAGTTGTTGGTTACATTGTGACACTTTACAATGATTTCAAGCCAATTGTTTTTTTAAAAAAGAAAAAAAAATTTCTTACATGTTCATAATATCACATAAGATTTACTTATATTTTATTGCTTTAGAATGTTTTTACATGGTATTTATGTGTATATATGCAGGGCTGGATTTACCTATAGGCCAACCTAAGGCCCCATAACTTTGGGGGCCTTGAAACGGGTTCAAAAAATGTTTACTTGGGTTTTTAGGGAATTATAAAAAATTATTACTTTTATGATTGCAATAATTCCAACACAGACAATTATTCCTTCTAGACAAACATTCCTTCTAGACAATTATTAACATTTTATAAAGTTCTATTTGTACAATCATTACCGATTGCAACACTTTCTTAGAGATTAATTCTGAAGAAAGGAAAGGTGATTTCCAAAATTTTTTTGCAGCATCAAAAATATTTGCAGCATACATTTTAATGTATTCTATATGATAGAATAATGCTGGATTTAAACATTTTTAGAATAAAAAATTTTTAAGGGGTGCCTCAAGATCCTTGAACATTTAATGCGTTCTTAATATTAATAAAAAAATACTATTATTTTAGATTTTATTGCATAGGAATTAAAACTTTTTAACTAAAAATGAAAAAAATCCATTTTTATAAAATTCTTAGATGATAATATTTTTTCGATGTTTTTAATAATATAATTATTATGTTTCAAATTTTTATATAATTTTGTTTCATTTCAGACCCAAAAAGACATACTTTTGAAAAACTTTTTTCATTATTATTAGGGACTGATTAAATGTTCAAGGGTCTCGAGACACCCTAAAAAATACTTTTTTCTTAAAAATCTTTTATTTATAGTGTATTTTATCTTAAAACACATTAAGGTGCATGCTGCAGATATTTAAAAAAAAATATTCACTTGCTTGAAACAGACTATAGATTATAAGATAAAAATTAAGATAAAAATAAGATAAAAAAACAGACTATAAGATTATAAGATATATAAGACTATAAGATAAAAAGATAAATAAAAAGACTATAAGACTATAAGATAAAAAAACAGACTATAAGATTATAAGATAAAAATATTCACTTGCTTGAAACAGACTATAAGTTATTCACACACTCAAGTAAAAGATAGAAAAACCAGTAAACAAAAGTAAACCTTTTTTTCTCAAAACATTTATTATTAAAAATATATTTTAACTTTTAAGCACTAGAGGCCTTTCAAAAAATCACCATTAGTGCTGTTTTAATATTGTTGCAAAATTTTTGTATTAAAAACAGAAATAATTTAAATTGCATATTGTTGCTATAGATTGCTTGTGATAGATTAAATTCTAAAAATACACAGGAAGTATCAATTAAAAGTATTATGTTTTTGTTTGTGCAGATGCTCATACCACAACAAAAAACTTTCATTGTTAAGCTCATGGAAGACAAAAAGTTGAAAAAAAGGGTGGGAACGTTGACAGGTATAAACATTGTTAAATCTATTAATTGATAGGCCAGTTCTGCAACTAAAAATGTCTGTTTCTTTTTAATCTTAAACTGCTAGTTTAACCAGTATATGTGGTTTGTTTTTTGCATGCCAAACATTTAAGGTAATAAATTACATTTTTTAACCACTATTTAGTAGCCTCCTCATCTGTAGTGGCCTTCTCGGCCTTGGGGAGGTAAATAACAAAAAATATATATATATATATATATAAATAATAGTGTGAACACTAGTTAATATATTTTTTTATATTTACAGCAACCTTTTGTAGATAAATGTTATAAAGTAGAATTTAGGAGCACAAAGCGCTCCACTCTTTCTTCACCTCTCTCTGTTTAACAATGCTAATGCTAATTTGATGTCCCAATTTCTTATTGATTATTTGCATTTAACACAAATAATACAAAAGAAAATTGCATGTATGAAAAATACTACTATTTACAAGTGTTGTCACCATTATTTTGCAATGCTCCATTACATAACCATCATTTTGCAATGCTAAAGGTCGCTTGCTAACAATATATTTAAATTTTTTTTATCATAAGCACTGTATATATATACATACATGCCAAAAATATTCATACTGAATCTTATTAAAAAACAAATGTAGGAGTTGACTTGTGTTCCCCTTTATTTTTATTTACTATTGGATACTTAAAATACAACTTCACTTTGTAAAATTTTATACCTGGATAATACTAAACCATTTACAATTAAAATCAAAATTAAAAATTAAAAAATTGTAATCATTAAATCAACAAAAAGAGAGGATTACTCAGGTTGGGTATGATTATTCTAGTTGGAGGCAATTTCCAAATAAATCTGTTTCCCGAATCTAAATAGTTACCGTAAAAAAAGCATCACTTGCAGGGTAGTGTACATTGTTCATATCACAAAACTTGTGAGAACAATTGGCATAAAACATATTCTCGACTTCATTAAAACAATCAGTGAAATTGCTGCTTCCATGCAAGACATAAAAATGACTCCCTTAAAACAAATTTTTGAGACAAATACAAACTAAATCATTTATAGTAAGTATAACAATAATTATTAATAAAAGTTATAAAAAAAGTTATTTTTAATTAGGCTATAATAATAACATAATTATAAATAACACTGTATAGAAATGATAATAAAGAAAAAATAAAACTGAGCAACATAGAAACACATACTGTTTTTTTTTACAAAACTTTCTCCAAGAACTGTCTGAGCATATAATCCATTAACACAAGTCGAATTCCATATTTCATTAGATGCTATAACTTTTTTATAACCTAATGGATGACATGGATCTTTCACATTACTTGAATAACCAGATTTCTAAATATTATTTAAAAAAAAAAACTAAAATATTTAAAAACTTGGATCAAAATACTGATATGTTCATTTTTAAAATAAGATCAAAAAAGTCTTATTTTTTTAAAATTAACTTTTGTTTCTTTTGGTAATGTAGATAACAATTAATTTTACTCTATCATAAGAGAAAAAAGGTCACTACCTTAGTTCACATCATAGTAAAAGCATGCATAATAAATGTTTTTGATTTTAAAATTATTTGGTTAACATGTTAAAAGAACAAAATATACAGGACTACTGGTGACATCGTAACAAGTGAGTCAATAAAATGTGATAATCTAAAACTGATCTTGGTAATTTAAGCCTGATCTCGGTGATTTAAACTTGAAAACAATATTAACCACACAATTTGTGTTCTTTTGCACAAAATGTAAATAAATAAAAAAATTAAACTTTCTATAGTATCTCAAATTAGATCAAAAAAGTTTACAACCACCTTTATTAAGAGGAACAGCAAGTTTAAATCATCATCTGTTAAGCATTAAAAGATTTTTTGCATTTAATAAAAAACTACTTCATAGTTTATAGTACCAGTTTTTTAAAATTAATTTTCACTCTATTTGGACATTGCGGAGCCCTTATAAAACGTTAAATATAAAACATATAGTGTTTACTTCAGACATTTATATTATAACATGTGTTATACCACAAAAGAAAAATTATGTATGTATTTTTACCTACTACAATAAAAAAAAAAAAACATTTGAGAATAATATAGGATCTTGAACCTTCAAAATTTTGTAGTAATACTGGGCTTCCTTCATAAGCAAGAAGTTCTCAGTTCAATCCCTACAACATGTCTAGTAGTATCACGCTTAACTTTTCTTCATGCAGGGGTTTTGCTTGTTCAGGTTTATGTTTTTGAGTTATAGAGTTGAGAGAGGGTTGTAATCACAATTAAATTAGCCTCCTCAACTGTAGTGGCCTTCTTGGCATAGAGGAAGTAAATTAAAAAATTTTTTTAATTTATATTAATAACATAAAGTGTAAATATTTTATGATATTATTACTAATATAATATAATACTAACATGATATTATTATTATGATATTCATTGAAAACATCTTATACTTCTTATAAAATTTATTAAACTTTAATTTAAATTTAAAATCAACTTAAATATTCTTAGAACGTTCTTGTTGCTAAAAACCAAACTTGCTAGATTTAAAAGAATTAACTGCTTTTTTATGCTTAATTAACATGAATAGATAATCAAATTCTCAAAAGTTGCAAAGTTTTTAAACAATTAGTAACTAGGGATGCATAATAGACAAATAACTAGTGACAAGGAGAGCACAACAGAAATTATTAACTGGGAGTGGGCAACAATCAAAAAATTGTTATCAGAAAAAAATGAGTGACTAGGAGTGCACAATAGACAAATAAACAATAATATTTAAAGTTTGTTATTTAACTAAAAATATAATATTTGTTACTTTACAAAATATAAAAGCTGACTAAATTTTTTATACTGTCAAAGTTTACTGTAGTTTAGTATGTGTGTATTGTAATTATTATTACAACCCTCTCTCAACCTTTGAACTTTGAAACTGAACTTTGTAAAATAAGACCGCTACACGAAGAAACAAGTTCAGCAAAGTGCTACCAAGGACATGGTGGGGATCAAACTTAAAACTTCTTGTTTATAAAACAAGTGCTCTACCATTACACCATTTTTTTATTAGGATCAGTTATTGTTATTTAAGTCATAACTTCATTATCATTGTCTAAATTACTATTAAGAGTTGAACAAAAGGGCTTTATTTAGTTGAGAATCTGATATAAACATAGCAATAAAAACATAATTAGTTGACATATGGTATTAAAATTACAGCATTTATTGTCTGACTTTTGTCCTGGTTTTTGTCTTGTTATTGCCACTGTGGGGGATGGCTATTTTATTGCCACAACATATACTAATGGTAAGTATACGTATTCTTAGTTTAATTCCAAGAATGAATCTTGATGATGAATGAATGACTTATTTGAAATTTTAGCAACATTTTGTCTGTTACTTTTTGATCATAGGATAAATAGCTTTTTTAATCATCAGATAATATTTGTGCAACCAGGTGTTATCCCAGGTTACCAAGTTTCATACCACAACATACCAAATGTTATCACACAAGTTTAGTTTCACATGATCAGGTTAACGCTATTAAATTTTAATACTAATTATAGTTCAACCAAAATTATTTGATAATAAAGTTTCTAGCAGAGTTAGTAACATCGCAAATATTTTGAAGATGTAAGCACCAGTCATTGTCATATATGCACTGTATAAAAGGTGTGAGAAAATATTGGCGCAGTTACAGATCTTATTGCATGTATTGTACACCTTATCGATTCAATACATGTAGTGCGATTTCAGTCATTTTTAGATTTATACAAACTTTTTTTAGATAATTTTGCGCTGCCATTTTTTAACTAAAAATTAATTGAAGCTGTAAAGGTAAAAAAGCAAAACTAGCAAATCCTTTGCCACAAGTCTTCATATACGCATATTATTGGTTAAACTAATTTCATTGAAATATGAAGTATAAATTAAAGCATGAATAAAATTCAAGTCAAACTCAATAATTTAAAAATAAAAGATTACAAAAAAAAAAATTTATAATCTTTTATTTCATAACATTTTTTTATAATCTTTTAGATAGCGTAGAAACAAATTAAGTGCAGTACTACCAGGGACATAGTGGGGATCAAGTTTGGAACTTCTCATTTATAGTAAGCAATTGCGGTTGATATTTGACAGTGGCCAGGTTTGATAAAATATTACCGGGGTCAGGTTTGTAACCAGGGCTGCATAAATACTTATACATCCTAAAGTTTTTTTTTTAATTTAAAATTTATGTTATATTTTGTATATGTATGCATATTTAAACATCATTATGATCAACATGATCATCACAACATCATTACCACCTGCATCATCATCATCATCATCATCATCATCATCATCATCATCATCATCATCATCATCATCATCATCATCATCATCATCATCATCATCATCATCATCATCATCATCATCATCATCATCATCATCATCATCATCATCATCATCATCTCATCATCATTATCATCATCATTGTCATCATCATCATTGTCATCATCATCATCATCATCATTAGGCATTAGTCTTATCATGGTCAATCATGGTCAATGCTCAAACAAGCTATCATCTCTATTACGATTAACCAAAATTCATGGCTTCTTATTCAACAAGTTGCATTTTTTTACCGTATCTGTCCCTTCATGCTATAAAAGTTTTTATTAAACCAGTTTTTTTGTTTGCACATCAAAAAAAATTTTAACTCTTACCCTTCTCAATGTTTTCCTTTTTTATACAACATACAACTTGTTAAGTCTTGAGTTTACTGTTTCCTAGCTTTTACAACTATCCCCTATTCTAAAGTAACTCATAACTTAATAGTGGTTGTTTGCAACCTTGTTGGAAGTAAATTAGAATTTAAAAATATATAAATATAAGCCAGTATTTAATAAATAGTAAATATAAGTATAAAATTATAATATATAAAGAACCATAAATTTTTTTCTAGCCACGGCTATCAACCCCTACTAAATCTTATAATTTTGCCGGAACCAGATTTGCAAAAAGTCTCATTTTTAGCAGGGCCGGGGCCCCAGTCACTACCTACACCACAACCATATCGACTTTATTTAAACATACAGTAATTATATGTTTTAACAAAATGTAAACAACAAAAATATTTTTAAATTTGTCAACCTTTTTATAACTTTTTAAAAAATTGACCACCTGTTATTTTCCATAATACTTTAATAAAATTCAAACCTGAAATAAAAAAGAAAAACAGAAAAAAATTTAAAAGTCCATAAAATGAACCAATTACCTTAATAATTCTAGCAATATATCTGCGTCTAAATTCATCTTTACCAAAGCACAAGAAAGAATACACATAAAGATTATATGATTTTTTTTTCAGAACAACATTTTCTGTGTGTGAAGATGGTAAAAAAGTTTCACTACTTTGAGGCTCAAAAGCAAGTTGAACTGAAGTGCTGCCCATTTCAAATAATCCAGAAGATTTCTATAAAATCAAGTGCTGATATAACAATATAAATTCAATCAACCATAAATTTATTTTTATAACAAAAAAAAGTTTAGATTAATTTGGCATTAAAAACATAAGACTTCATTAGTCCTAAATATGTTAAATATGCTAAATATGTTAAAAATTTAAGCAAATATTTTTAAATATGAAAATCTTTTTAAAAAGCATCAAAACAGGGACTACAGCATTTTGTTTTTAAATTTCAACGATCAATGATATTTTTATCACTGATAGAATATTTTAGAAGAACATTGAATCTGGTGATCCAAGTTATGTTTTAAAAAAAAAAATCCTTACTATCATTATTATTGTTTATTATAATATTTTTTATTAAAATGATTAAATAAAAACCTTGATCTCTTTTTTTTAGTATCTAAAAGATTGTTTTATAAACAAAATTAAGAATAAATAAAAAAAACACAAAAATAACGCTTAATTTTTAGAGTTGCATGTTTGAAACTTAATTTAAAGATCTGCTGAAATAGTTTATGAAAAAAAGAGTTGCAGTCTGTCAAAATTTCTGTATGCTGAAAAAAAGTTTATGATAAGTTTAATTTTAATCTTTTTTACTATGGGCATGTATTGGACAAGTTGTTAAGCCATCATGGACATTCTTATTTGCAAATATAAAGTTAACCAAATTCATATTACCAGCAGACACCATGTTTAAATTATTATTTAGCTGTTGAAAAAACTATTGTAAATGAAAACTTATTGTTTAAATGGTTGTTGCTTCTTAGTGTTAGAGAGCTATAAAAAGTACTAACACAAAAGAGCGCTAGAGTCATACTTAGCCAGAAGAAATGTTAACCAAAGAAAGGACCAAAAACAAGTGACATTAATGTTTTAACTTTCGTTAAAAACAATGAATCTATGGTTGGAACCAAAACAAGAGACATTCATATTGAAGTCATACTTTGAACCAAAGGAGCTGTAGTAGGAGTCAGAACAAGAAATGTAGTAAGTAAAGCAGGCATGTAAAAAAAAGCATTAAAGCTGGGAGTGCAACAGCACAATATGCATACCATTTGATAATATATTGTTTACCTGGAACAGGTTTAAGATGTTCTGCTTACTCCTCACATGCTAAACAATATCTTTAACAAACTTCAAAAATCATTTGAGTTTCAAAAATAACAACCTTGTAAAATTTAACACCTGTACCTCATTTTATACATATTTTCACTAAATTTGTTTTACAGACATTGGCAATCATTTACCTTTCTATCTAATAATGAGTTAACAGATGCCCAAGAATAAGCTGCTTCTTTTGACCCTAACAGCGTCTCATTTAACTTTACAATAAAAGAAGAATTATTAAGAGCATGTCTCACAACATTCCAAATATTCTGGTAGGCGGTTTCATTGTTTATTCTAAAATGAAAAAAAAAGCTTTTACATCAACAGTGTAACAAAATAAAAAAACTTTTTCAGTAAACATAATAAAAACATAATTAACATAATAAAAAGACTAAAAATAAAAAAATAATAAAAAAAATCAAAAAACAGAAGTTATAGGTGATACTTGTATTTAAGATCATTTTGGGTTGGAAACTCTTCAATATCATTAATAACTTGTTTTTATAAAAATATATATATATGGAATTATATATTTTAATCATTTAAAACTGTTTAAAAGTTTATTTAAAAAAATACATGCAAATATATAATAATGTATGTGAATTATTAATTAGAAAAATTATAAGTTATAAAACTACTAATATTATTAAGTCTTAATATTATTATATAATTTTATAATACTATATAATATAAAATTATAAAATAATATTAAAATGTTTTTGTAAAATGGGGGATTGAACCAAATGATATTACTTTCAAAATTTTTTGGGTTGGATTTTATTGTGAATATTTTTGCGAATATGATATTTAAACCAGCTGTTTTTGTATTTGCTTGTTTTTAAATTAAATTTAATTAACTGTTCCTTGTTTTTTATGCTTACTCATATTCCTTTTAGAACTGATTAAAAATTGCTTTGTTTGAGAAATTTTTTTTTGAGGAGTAGGTGTTTAAGAAACTATAATGAAAAATGAATGAAAGCATAGAAGTTTTTCATTAGGTTTTTATATAAGTTTGTGGTTGTTTAATGGATGTTTATGGGAAACTTAAGTTTATGGGTATTAAAGTTAAAAGACTGTGATATAACATTAGAAACTTTATTATGAAAAATTTGGCAAATTTATTGCTAAAATTAAGAGTGGAGGTTTGAAAATACCAAATGACAATATTTGTCGGTAAATTATATTCACTTATATTTTGTTTCATTAAGTTGTCAACAATGTCTGCTGAAAGTCACTATTTCAGCAGACATTGTTGACAATTTCTTCTTCTTGCTCTTCAGCTTCATTTTGCACAACATATCTAGCTTTATATATTTTTTTAACATCTTCACTTCCAACAAGGCTGCAAGCAATCACTATTAGAATCCGAAGATACTGGAAAAGAAAAGATGAAGTTTATAAACAAGATAAAAATTAACAGACGGCCTAAAAGATTGCAAATCATATGAATCAGGAAAACAAGATGAAAAGAGCATATTCCAAAGAACTGATGTTTGCGGAAAAAAACCAGACAAAAAAGAATTTTTGGGGCACTCAGGAACATTCACATTAAAAGGATGAGAATAAATAGAATGAAAAGTTTTTTGTTGTTGTTGTTGTTGTTGTTATTTCACCTCCCCAAGGCCGAAAAGGCCACTACAGATTAGGAGGCTACTTAATTGTGGTTATAACCATCTCTCAATTCTATAACTTCGAAACGCAAACCTTGACAAACAAGGCTACTGCACGGAGAAACTAGTTGAGCGAGGTACTATCAGGGACATGGTGGGGATCGAACTAGGAACCTCTCATTTATAATGTAGAGCGCTCTACCACAACACCAATACCGCATTAACAAGTAACATGAGCAGGATTTTTAGTAGATGGCACAAGAGACGCTAGCACTTTAGAGCTGCGCCAATTGTAGTATTTATAGGAAAGAGAAAAAGAAACAACATTACAATGATGTGACAGTGGCTACAAGAGCAGGTCAACAATGTTTACAAATCATTTTTGCACCTTGTGTAAAAGAGAAAGGGCATCATTCAAAGATTAGCTCCAATTATGGCAACAGTATTCCATAAAAGGATGGATTAGAGATTTATAGAGATAAAGAATAAAATCTAGATTGAGAAAGAGACAAGCATGATAAAAAATGCAACCTTAGCAGATGCTAATTTTGCAATGGATTTGAAATATGGTTTCCAAGTAAGATTGGAAGTAAGAGTTAATCCTAGAAGATAAAGGTTAGATGACTCATTGAGTACATTATCGTTCATAAATATAGGAATATCTAGATTGCTTCAATAGCTTTTACATATAGCTATTACTGAAAAATTTTTATCTGAGTTTAATCTGAGTTAAATTTCAACAGCCACTAAGAGCCCCATGCAGTAGCAGAAGTGAGATCATATTTAAGCTCATATGAAATCAACCCAAGCAATCAGAGAGTGTTGGCTTCTTATCAAGATGAAAATAAATGTTAGTATTTAAATGTTAGTATTATCAGCCAACAATGCCACTTCAGATGTGAGAATTTCAGAGAGGTTATTAATGTGAATTAAAAAAAGTATAGGGCCAAAGATGGAATCTTGATGAACCCCTAAAGTTACAAGAAACAAAGAAGAGTGCTGTCCATCAATGACAACTTTTATACTACAATTGGTAAGGATAAGTTCAATAATCTTAAAGATATTACCTGATACACCACAAGAAAAGAGTTTGTGGAGAAGACCAGCAGGTCAAACTTTATCAAAGGATTTACAAATTTCGAGAGCTATAGCCCTAACCTCTCCACATCTATCTAATGCACAATAAAATCTATTGGTTATTACCATTAACAAATTAATAGTAGAACATAAAGATCAAAATCCATATTTATAATCACAAAGTAAGTTATTAGATTCAAGATCACAAATTACCTATTTGTTAATTAAAGAATTAAAAACCTTGCTTCTGATAGTCAGAAGACTAATAAGGCAGTTAGGTAGGTCAGATCACTCTTTTGAAAATAGAGATAACAGATGCCGTTTTCAAGCAGGCCAGAAAACAAGACTCTAATAAGCACTTGTTAAATGGTTTTGGAAGTATAGACGACAGCTCCACAGAATACTTCTGCAAGTCTGTAACAGATGTGATGTCCAGTCCACTAGTTGTAGAAGAGTCTAAGCAGGAAATCACTTTAGATACAGAAGCTGGAGTGATGCAAATGTTAAGAAAAGAATCAACATATATATATATATATATATATATATATATATATATATATATATATATATATATATATATATATATATATATATGTATATATATATATATATATATATATATATATATATATATATATATATATATATATATATATATATATATATAAGTTTAAAAACTTATATTATATATATAAGTTTAAAAAATTATACTATATATATATATAAGTTTAAAAAATTAATAAAAGTTAAAAAGTAAATAATAAAAAAATAAAACTTTTTACTCAAGTTACAATATGTATAAGAAAAGATATTGTATTTAATTGCAAAAGTTTGCAACATTTTAAATATATTTATGAACCATTTAGACACATGTTAATGAAGATACATTGCCTAATATAGGGTTAACTTTCTATTTATAACTTTAGGAATTTTTAACTTACAGCTAATTAACAGATAAAATTTAAATTTCTTTAGATTTACTTAAAAAGTTATCATTAAAAACTAACAAAAACTACATGAAATTTGTAAGCTAGTTTCTTTTATAACATCTATAGGTAGCCCTAGATTCTGAACAGTTACTAACTATCATGCACAACATGTCAATTGTGTAATGCAGGTGCTGTTGCATAATTGCATGATGAGTGCAGCATCATTGCATGATGAGTTAGATGAGTCATGATGAGTGCAGCATCATTGCATCAGATGCGTGCAGATTGCAACCTGAATAATGCTTCGCATTATTCAGAATGCAATTCTGCACGCATGTAATGCTGTTTTTAAACATGGCGATTCCTATTAAATAATGCATCATTCTTATTTTAAAAAATTAAAACAATATCAGCTATTTAAGCCTGATAACAAAATATTAAAAAAATCCAGCCTAAAGCTTAAAACCATACACTCTGCAGAAAAAAAATATATTTATAATTACCAAGATAAAAACAGTTGCAAAAAATATTTAATATCACAAAGTCACAGAGTAGAAGCAGAAAACATAAAAAAAATAGAAATAGAAGAGAAACTCCAAAACACAAACATAACAAACAAGGCAGCTGCCATTGCTACACTATACTCCCATTAGTAAACACCAAAGATCAACTCTTTGCACTTATAAATCAAGCATTTTACCACTGCACTGTCACAATTTTTGAAATTTATGGTTTTACACTATTTAAGGTTTAAAAAAAAAAATTATTAAAAAAAGTAAAAATTTCGTGACAAAAAAAAAACTTACTTGAGCAATCGCATTCCAGCAGTAGCTGCAAAATATATAGGTGTTTTACTGTTTATTAAAAGTGGAATTCTTTTTTCAGCTTCAACCAAACATTTATGAATACTGTCATAAAGTGATAACAACTGAGAATTTGTCAAACCCTTATCTGCCAAGGGAAAGAAGTGAAATTAAATTAAAAACAAAATTAAATTAAAGACAAAAAAAAGTTTTTTTCTGATTTTTAAACTGTAAAAAATGTTACGTAAAAAAACTTTTTTGTGTAAAAACTTGCATGCTAGCAAATAAACAATAAACAAAAGTAACAACAACAATAGTAACAAAACACAATAACACACAAACAATAGTACTAAACATAAAACGGTGTAGACATGTTAGAAGTGCTTGAGGTGTAACTTCTATGCCTTCTATAAAAAAACTGTAATAATTTCTCACTGAACAACTAAATAGTTGTCTTAAAAAATTTAATACACTATTTAGAAGTTTAAATCAATTTTTTTTTAAACATCTTTGTGTACTTAGCCTTTTATAAAATATTATTAATGATATCAACCGAGAGTTTGTATATATGTGTATATATATATATATATATATATATATATATATATATATATATATATATATATATATATATATATATATATATATATATATATTGTTACTTTAATGCATTATCAGTAAATAAATTTTAGGTGCATCAAACCTAGCTAACTCTTTAGTCCACAATAATAGGTATAAAATAAATGACCAAATATTCTGTGCAATTTCTATAAAATACTTAAAAACAATATAACAATTTTTTCAACTGCAATCTTAAAATCAGGCGAACTTAAAAACTTAGTGAACAACAAAATTTATGAGTAAAAGAATAGTAAATGAATATGGTGGATTAGAGTGTGGTTGCAAAATAGAATGTGTTTTCCTTAGACTTTAAGATCACTATCATCAAATCACCATTGTCAAGGAAGCTACATACTATTATTTTGGTTTTTTTAATTTTTATTGTTGTTACAACACTCTCTTTACACTGATTATTATTGATGAGATATGAAGATAGAACATAGGAGATATTGAAAGCAAGGGTGTGATATGTCTGGGTCAAGATTAGAGAACTATTTCCACTTCTAATGTAAAGAAGTGTATTTATAAACATTAAAGGAATACTTAAAAAAAAAAATGCCTGACCTGTCAACAAAACATAAGCTACAAAATTTAATGACAAGTAGCATCTGGAAAGAAAAAACAAGATGACAATGAAGGAGATTTATATGCTATTTTAAAGGACAGAAAATTTAGGTTGTGATCTTATGTAGAGTTTTAGTATGTCTTCAAGACTGCTAACAAAAAGCGCTCGTACTACACACCATGGAGAGCTTTATTCACAAACAAATCATGACGCACTGCAACAAAAATGGTCTATTCTCAAAAGCTTAGCACAGCTTCCCGAGCAAGGCTGTGTGTCTACTAGAAGTGTGCCACATTCTGACGGACGCAATATATTGTGGCTATTTCATAGACATAATATACATTGAATTTGCAAAAACCCTTGACAAAGTGCTGCATAAAAGACTTCTGCACAAACTAAAAGCATACGGCATATGTGGCTCACTGCTCAGGTGAATAGCAAACTGGCTAGCTAACCAAAGTCAGAAAGTGATTGTTGGTAAAGCTGAATCTGAGTGAAAAAGAGGTGATAAGCAGTCCTAGCACTGATCATCCGGGATCAGTGGTTGGACTGCTGCTCTTCTTCAATTACACAAATGATCTACCATATGACAACAACAACTACATCATAACAACATGAAGTAGCTCGCTACATCAAGATAAATGCTGATGACAGTAAAAAACTAGGCGCCATCAAAACAGAGCAGAAAAAAGCATGTCTTCAACTAGACATTGACAAGGCAGTTGAATGGTTTAAAGTGGATAATGCTCTTCAACTTAGAAAAATGCAAATAAATTTATGTACGCTGCTTCAACAAATCAGCGCTTGTCTGCAAAATGACTGATCAAATGGGAATAATAAAAAGTACCGGTTAAAATTCAGTCAAATATGATCTAGGTGTCCTGATACCAGAAGACTTGATAGCCAAGAATCAAGTTGAAGCAGCGGATCCAAGAGCAAACCAGACACTTGGTTGGCTTAAGAAGTCTTTCTGAAGCAGCAGCCTCATACATCAAAGCGCTCAAAAGCATTATGAAATGTGTTACAAAGGTAATCATAGAAATCAGGCACAAATTATATGAAAAAGGCTTACAATTCTAGGCCTAACCAGGGGTTAAAATAAGTGTCTGACATTGCTGCCCCTCAAACCATTCTTGAGATCTATTAAAGGAGGGCACTAATGTCTCAACCCCTGGGCGCCGATGTTTGACCCCTGGGCCTAACCAAACTTGAAGACAGACAATTTATAACTGATTTGATTCAGCAAACCAAGATTGCACATGATGTCAAGAAAATCAAGTCTAGACGCAAACGCTTTCCGAGTATAACCTTTTATAGTAACAATTTAAGACTAAGGCATTAGTGAAGAACTGTGAGGAAAGATATTAGTTTTCATAAACCACATAGTCAAAGCATAGAACACTCTGCCATCAAGTGTTGCCTAAAAAATGCCTTTTCAACCAATTCATTCAAAAGCTGATTTGATGCACTAACAACATAAGCATCGACATATCTATGTCCAATATTTGTCAGCATAGAAGTGCCTGGGGCCCCTCTCTATCAATATATTATAAAAAAATTTTCTTTATGGATTTAATTTATTATAAATATTGCTCATTTCAGAATAAACAAATTAACTTGAAATGACTTTTTCAGCATAAAAAATGCTAAATATTTTTATTTGATTAAAAAGGTATTTATAGAAATATCGATATCTAGCAATGAGAATGAAGCCACACAAAACAGCTGTTTTTTCTTTTAAAAAATGCAACACTTTAAAAAAAAAAAAATTACAAATAAATTTAAAAAAATAATTACTTTCACATATATAATTTTCATTGTGCAGTTTTCCTTTTTTGTACTCATAAATTGACAATCTGGTCCCTGATCCTCCAGCATCTATTGTAATTCCAAACCTACCCTATTGAAGAATAAACAAATTTTAAATAACTGAAACAAATAAAAAACTGCTAAGAACTTATAACAATTAAAAGTATAAAATTTTTAATTTAGGTTGTTTCATTTTTTAAGATCATACAAAATCATAAAGTAATTAAAGGTACCCATAAGTAAGACTTGAAATTTGAATTGATTTTTGACCATCCACAAATTTTATGTGAAATATGCAGTTAGCTTTTTCCTGGATCTATTAAAGAATATTATTATGGTGTTTGCATAGAACCAGGAGGTAGATTATTGTTTCATTTTACTCCAAAAAAGTAAACTGAAGAAGAAAAACATGGTGATAATGCTGCCAATAAATTAGTTGAATGAATGTTTTAACAAAATGTTGACAAATCTATAAAAACATTGAGTGGTGATTCAACCACTATTAATGCTAAAAGGGAAGGCGGTGTCATACAGTTTGTTAAATTAAAACTTAGTACAAGGTTGAACTGGCTTATATGCATGCTTCATACTAATGAACTACCCCTCAGACAGATTAAAGTTGAATTAGATGGAAAGACAAACAGTAAATGGTTTATCTAATTAGGAAAAATGTTAGATATGGTTACAGAGCTGAACACAAATAAAACTTCAAAATAGCAACTTGAAATGAACCTCTTATTGCTTTGCCAGACAAAATACTTAAGGATCATTTTAACTGATTAGGTTTACAGTTACAGAATTGTAACAGCAATAAGAACTGGAGTGTTACTCCTAGTTGGACATATTTTATTCCAATTGAAACAACTAAATAATCGAAAAGAAGCTGTTACAATTGTAAAGAAAACTGTAAAAATATCAGCATAGTTTGCATTTAGGGAATGCATTATTCAGACTCTTTGTGTTCTAATGATGAAGAAAAACAAAAGTCAGAATGTAAAAGGTAAACTAAAACTATTTTTTAACTGGATATTATTATCTTCTTTCCCTAGATAATCTCTAGGGAAAGGAGATAATAAAATCCAGTTAAGAAATAGTTTATTAAGACATCGCAAAACCCCAAGTGTAAATACTGATGCTGATAAATTGATAGATTTAATTGACTGGAAAGATTCAGTTTATGAACAACTGTTTCCAGATTGGCCATGCTGGTCCCAATACATCGAATACTGTGTAAAGCATGTTTCTTATTTATACAACTATGAAAATAAATCAATTTAATTAATATTTTATAACTAATTTGTATTCAGTTTTGTGTGTTTGTGTAGGTTACAGAGGCTTGAGAAGGTTATATAAGAGCACAAGTTTTATAACCAAAACAATGCTAGATGTAACCTAGCCAGTGCCGCACCCATAAAAAAAAGAGTGCTTTTATTATTTGTTTTTTAAATAATTATGGATTTTAAAAAGAGCGAATTTTACTATGCACAGGATTGCATGACTGCATATACATAAATCTATGTTTAAGATTTGGGCACAATCTGCATTCTGATGTTCTGTCTAATACTCAATACAACTCTGTCTAATTAGAGTTAATTACAAGCCCTAATTTATAGTTAATAATTAATCAAATTAAATTATCAACAAACATTCTTACATGAAGTTCAAAAGCATTCTTTTGTGATCGCAAATAGATAAATAGAAATACTACAACCAATCCTACCAAAATGAATACAACTCCAAATATAGTTTGCTTTTTTACTAAAAATAAAGATAAATAGTGCTGATTTTAAATTTTAAATACTAAAATTTTCTCATTTTATAAACTGTAAATTACTAATCCTGTATTCTTTAAATTAGTAACCTTTATATATATATATATATATATATATATATATATATATATATATATATATATATATATATATATATATATATATATATATACATATATATATATTTACATATATATATATATACCATTAAATATATATATATATATTTATATATATAATATTTAATATATATATATATATATATATATATATATATATATATATATATATATATATATATATATATATATATATATATATATATATATATATATATATATATATATATATATATATATATATATATATATATATATATATATATAAGGGTGTCCCAAAAACAACTTTTTAAAAAATGTCTGCTCCCACCCTTTAAATGTGTTCTATATAATAAACTAATATTGGAATTAAAAACTTTTGAAAAAAAATGTTTTCAGGGGCCCTCAAGTCCCTTCAACATCAGATGGGTTGCTAATATTATCAAAAAAAAAATCTTTAAAAGTATATCATGTTGGGTCTCAAAAGAAACGTAGCTTTATAAAAATTTCGAAAATAATCATTTCTTTATTAAAAAAATGTTATTTTAAACTTTAAAAACTCCCTAAAAAATTATATTTTTAACTAAAGATAAAAACATGCATTTTTACAAAAAAATTTTATTAAACTTTTTTTTCTATTTTAGCTTTCGTTTGTTAAAATTAAAAACTTAATTTTAACAAAGGAAAATTCAATTTCATGTTAAAAAGAACCCCAAATGGGATAAATGCATGGGCAATAATTTACTGAGTTTTATATTATTATTATTTTAAACAAAATTTATATTCACCTTTGGGGTTGAGAGGACAAACACAAAGTTACAAATACAAAAGTAAACAAACACAAAGTTACATTAACTCTAGATTCTCAAATACAAAGTTAATTACAAATATATATAGTCAACATTTTCCAAATACAAAAAGAAATATTTGTATTTTAGCTTAAGAAAAAATCCATAGATTTTTTTGAGACAATACTGTTAAAAGAGTATACTAAACAGAAAAATCAAAACAGGTCTTTCAATAAATATCAAACAAATTATAAAATTATTTTAGTGTTAAAAATAAAAAGATTATTTACAACAGCAAATAAAATAAATCTCCAGATTTTCCCCCAAAGTACCACTCAACCTAGTTCATGTAACTTTAAATATATTTAATCAAATACAAAAACAAAAGTAAAAAACAGAATTTAATTAAATACAATTACAAATACAGCAACAAATACAAAGACAAATATGTATGAGCCAAACCCTGGTTCCCAGACTCCAGTCACAGCAATTTTTTACAAAGCATTCTTATTTGATATAAGCATAAACATACCCATGTTTGAAGTTTGCTTCATGCCTGAAAGTTATCTTTCTCAAACATCAAATAAGCTGCTGCAATCCCTGAGGTATCAACTGATGCCCTGATGTCAGACAACTCTTTATCATCCAAAAATTATATAAAATACTTTTAACTTTCAAAAAATTATATAAGTAAAATGAAATGGTAATAGAAAGTGTTTATCTATTTTTAATTTAACTATGGTGTTATAAACCAGACTTTTCCTGTTAGTTAAAAAAAAAAAAAGCACAATAAATAAAAAAAATATAATAATAAACAAAAAATTAAACAAAATAAGCATTATATTTTGTCATTGTTTTCGGCTAAATAGAATAAATAGACTAAATAGAAATGGGTAATTTAAAAATGGCATTGTTCAGTATTTAAAAATGGTATGGTTCAGTATTTAAAAACTGATATGGTTCAGGATTAATAAAGTGCATTTAAAAAATTGGGGCAAAATCAAATTTATAAAAAACTATTAACTTTGATAAACCTGAGAAACCTTTTTGATACAGAAAATCTAGAAAACAATTTCAAACTTTTACTTTTCTTGGTAAGTTGTATCTTTTAACTTTTTTACTTTTTGAACTAGTTTCACTTTTCTTAGTAAGTTGTATCTTTTTAACATAGATTATCTTTAGTTATTAAGCACTGCTATAACAGTGTTTACATAACAGTTCTTAAAGCAAATTTTTAACAGTTCTTAAGCAAATTTTTAGCAAGTGCATTTTTACACATACCATAAAAAATATCTTAAGAGTTACATATTTAATACTGTAATTATAATACTTTAAAAATGTTGCAGTCATTTAAGCCATTAAAATATGAAACTATAATTTCAATATCTTGTTCACAAGTAACGTCTAACCAAAAAGTCAAACTACTGGTATATAGAGTAGCCCTCTTATATATCAATATAATAACCATGGAATCAGACAATGGTTTCTAAATAAACTTTGGTTGCTAAGAAGAGACAAACTTCAGAGCCGGCAATTACCGGTTACCGATTGATTAGGCCATAATCAGTGCATTTTGCAGTCTTCTTTCATTTTCGTGAAAGCTTTTAATTTATATTTAAGTTAAATATACTCTCAAAGATTTCATCATATTAAAATCATGTAGCATTTAATTTTATAAAACTATCTTTGATATTGATGCCTGATGATCAGAGATAATTTTCTTTGCTTAAAGCTTTAAAATCTTTTAGTTTTCTCCGTCAGAAATGAAACGCGTGCTCAACACGCGTGCTCAAGTTTTTATTGAGTTTGAATTCTAGAACTCCGTAAAATAACTCCATAGCACAGTGCTGTAAAAAAAAACTGGCTGAGAGGAAAAAAAGGATATATTGATTGTGATAATTTTAATTATTGTTATTACTATTAGTTTTACAGTATCCAGGCTATTCAAAAATATAAGTTTTTCATATATTCACTAGGAAAAAAAAAGCATAACTTTTTGCACAAAAAAAAACAACATTTTTTAATTTTTGTATAAATTTAAAATATACATATATGTATAAATTTTTTTTTTTAAACAATTATTGTATTATAGATTTTTTTGCATAGAGTAATTTGAAATTACTACAATTTTTTATTATTATCTATGTAAAATTTTAGTTTTAAACGTTTATTTTATACTAATTGGTGGATTGCTCAGTAGGTCATAGCATCAAACGAAATGTTAAAACTCGGACTGTTGTGTGATGCAAGTTCAAATCCAGATACCGCTAACTCAGCGCTTGAGTAGTACTTCGGTTTTCAAATATGTTGGTCAATAAAAGACGCTGCTTTGGTTTAGTCATTAGTCTTATATTGTTGCTAAGCCAACAATATTTTCTAATGTAAGAGCATTACTGTATAGCAAAATATAGCTTGAAATTCAAATAGAAAAAAGATAAAATAAACGTTATTTCCTTAATTTTAACATCTTCCTTAAACTAAAGTCTGCATCCATAAACTTGATCAACATGATTTTATTTAATATCTATATACACATATTGTTTTTTGAAAATATTAGCAGCGTACATAGTAATTTAAGCCAACTTTGAAAATCCTTAAATATAACTATTTTATGTTAAATACTAGTACTAGTAATACTATACTTTCTTTTTGTTGCATTTTTTTTTAAATAGATTTTTTTTTACAGAACCATACTTGCTATCAAGGCAGGTTTATCCATGTCACCCGGGTCATGTGTCAGGAGCAAAGTTCAAGGCCTAACTAAATTTTAAACTTATATTATGATTACGGGTAAAAAAATGAGTGAACATAATAAAAGGTAGAAAGCCTATTCCGGATTGAATTCTGAGTTTGATTTTCTTGTGAATCTTTTCAAGTTGAATGCCTCAGAGATCACTGCCAGAGCAAAAAAATTTGTTGTTTGTTATCAAACTGATCTCAACTCTCACTTATTCGGCTAATGTCTTTTTAAAGTTTTTGTTTTTCTAAATTCTGACTGAGATTAATAATGAATTCGGCAAACAAAAAGCCCTTCAGATCTGGATATACTCAAACTAATTCTAACAAGATATCTTTAATCAACAATCTTCAACATTGACGTGCTCTTTAAACTTTCTTAACCACGATTGCTGTTCCGAAACTGTTCCGGAACAGCAACCGTGGTTGATCTTTCATTTTCAAAATTAAAAATGATTAAAAGTGTATATCGTTTAACTACAGGTACACACAAAAGATATTAAATACTTAGAATGTAAATAACTCTTCATTAAATTTCTCTTTAACAATATTAATCATAATTAATTATAAACTCTTTAATAAAAATCAAATAACGTATTGATATATAATGCATATTTTTTTTGCTTTTGAAGGTATAATCTTTGTTTTATTTGTTTTATAATAGATGATGAATGCATTTCAGATCTTTTTATTGTTTAAGTAGAAAACCTGATATTGACTTCCATCGATGTAAAAGATATCATCTCTGCATTTGCGAGTTTAAAATGATAACGAACGGTGTTTTAAATCTATAACAGTCGTTTTATTACAAAGGCCAAGAGATTTTTCATCAAACAACTTGTTTTTGTTTAACAAACAAAAGGCAATGCGTGTTTAAATACACAAATAGACATTTGAAAGGTGTAGTGCAACAAGTAAAAGATTTTTGTTTGTTTTAAACGTCCGGCCAAGAAGTACTTAAACCGGCCCTGCTCGTTATCTAAATTAATATTTTTGTATGTGTTTTACATGTGTTTAAAAAAAGCAACGCAAATAGAGATACTAGTATTTTTGATAACATAAAATAGGTATCCTTTAGGAGTTATAAAGTTGATTTAAATAATCATATGCGCAGCTGATTTTTTCAAAAAATAATATATGTATATAAAAATTAAGTAATTCATGTTGATTAAGCCCACGCCTGGGGGCTTTATTTTAGAAAAGAAGTTGAAGCTAAAGAAAAAACGTTTATTTTATGCTAATTTTAAATATCAATAGTAAATGCAAATATACAATAATAAAAAATTATTATTTTTTCAAATTAAACTCTATGCAATAAAAATTGTTTTAAAAGTTTTATTAATTTATCATATAATCTTAAATTTATACAAAAATTAAAATATG
The DNA here is from genome assembly GCF_038396675.1 of Hydra vulgaris. Classification (NCBI taxonomy): domain Eukaryota; kingdom Metazoa; phylum Cnidaria; class Hydrozoa; order Anthoathecata; family Hydridae; genus Hydra; species Hydra vulgaris. Next base: position 19,163,460 of record NC_088928.1, read on the forward strand.
TAGTTGCAAGAAATTATATATCGATTTTTGATCACTTTTGGATACGGTAATTTTTTTTCAAACAAAAATATGAAAGATTTATACTTTCATATAGCCTGGATAATGTAGAGTGTAAAAATGATAAAAAAATTATCGAAAACTTTAATTTTTTTTTCATTTCGACCACTTTTTTTTTTTTTTAGACCACTGCACAAGGGGCCAGTGGTGAGCAAAACTCTTCAAAACCAACTCTTATATTGGAGTAATTTCAATATTTTATATTGGAGTAATTTCTTTTTGTAAATGTAATCTAGAGACCCACAGCACTCTGAAACTGATATAATTTTTTCCCTACTGTGATTTTTGAGCTCAGTATATCAATTTTACTACAAAAATGACAATATTTTTTTTTCAAATATTGGTGAAAATGTAAAAAATCATATAAAAATGAAATATGAGGTCAGAACGACAATTTGACAACACTCTAATTTCTTAAAGGTTTATATTAGTCCAATGGCATCATATATTGAAATATAAAGAAGAAACAGTTTTAATCATTTAAATCTTTTTTAAATAGCACTTTTAATGTTTTTGTGAAAAGTTATGGAACATTTTATGAAAGAAGAGGAAACAAATAAGGATTTGGAGGCTGGTAACAAATAAACCCAAAAATTTTATCCCCCACTCACCCTAAACGTGAGGGCAACTAGTTGATAAAATGTTTTTTGTACTATTCTCAACTAAACTTATGTTCATCAATAAATTTTAAGTTTCATAGTATTATCTCTCAGCGTTCTAGAATTGTCTAAAAATGGCAAAACTATTTATGACTTAAATATAGACATATGATACATGTTCATAGAAGTTTTTGGTCCTGAGATGTCACAACATTTTTTAATTCAATGGAACATGTTGTAAGTTTAAATATAGGTAATTGTGATCAGGGAGTTTGAAAATGAGCATATTTAGTCTTCAGGAGTCTTAATTTCTTTGATATTGTGAACATAAACGTTCAATAATGTTGTGCTTTATAAACATATTTTTTTATATATATATATATATAAAAGAATCTAGGTGATGACAGACATTATATATTAGTACATCAAAAACCCCTCACCCTCCTCAAGTTGATTGGAGTCTTTGACTTTTCAATGAATCCTCCTTATTCTAGACACCTATGTAACGTAGCTGCAAGACATTTTCATCATAAGATCATTATTTGTTTGAGGCCTAGAGTATTTTATTGTGTAGTGCTCTCTGTTGTTTTGGTCTAAATAACTAATATTTGGGTGTATGGTACGACTATTTTTTTAAATTAAATTACTGTTTTTCTATTCTGTGGACGTCATTTTTTGGTATTTGAGATTGCTAACTTCCAGACATGGAGCAAACTCTAAACATTTTTATGTTTATACTTATGTCAAATAATGATGTTTTGCAAAAATTGCGATGATAGGAGGTTGGGAACAAATAAGCCCCAAAATTTTATTTAAAAATGACTTTACAAATAAACAAGCAATTTAGTTGGTAAAAAACAATTTTTTTGAGCTAAAAGATCTACTAAGTTTATTGCTGTTGTTTTGCTATAACACTGGATAAAAACTTGTAAAGTCGCTGGATTACACTGGATACACTTTAAAAACCAAGAAGATTTTTAAAAATTAACATTCACCAAAAAAGCAAATACTGAAATCCTGTACTTACACTTAATTTAAAAAGTTTTGACTTTTGAAAGAATTATTCTTTCAATGATTTCATCAAGAGTCTTAAACTTTTTTTCTCCACTGTCATATTTGTAAATTCTTTTTTCACTCATCGGAATTGTAAGACTTTCTGGAATTTTTGGAACAGCTTGACAATTTTGATAACAGACTTTAAATAAAATTTGACCTTTATAAAAAAATTATTCTTTTTTAAAAGGTCTTTTACAAAAGTTCATTTCTAATCTGTCATCAACAAAATTCAAATATTGTCTAGCTGTTCCGAAAATCCCCAATCAAATATGATGTGCTCCAAGAAATAGTTAAAAAACAACACGGCAATTTTTGTTCTTATTTTAGAAAGTTGTACAAAAATCTTCTAAGCAATGATTCAGTAGTTTCTTATAATTAAACATCAAATAAAACTGTTTTGACAGTGATTTTTTTAAACCTCGTTTGCTCTTAGGAGTTGGAAATTTTGACTAACATTTTTGATGCTCTTGAACCAGCAAAATTGACGGCAGAGGGCACTTTGCAGAAAAGTTGTCACCATTAACTGCCTAGGGAATCTTTAAGTTTCTGATTAACAAGTTAAAAAAGAAAAAATATAGTCTTTGCATTAAAATAAAAGATGGCAAAATAAATTGGTAAGTAGGTACAAATAATTGTCTGATCAAGCCTTCATGAAAAGCATGAAATTTTTTAATATGTTATCAAAAACCTTTTCTTAGAAAATTGCCAACCTCTTGCTTTTAAGGCTTTTTTCTACAGAAACTTGTAAATCTTGGCTCAAATAGAAAGTAGTAAAAGACAATGAAATACAAATTTCTCTCCATGAAGAGTTATAGAGACCGTCTATTATTTAGCAGAGAAGCAAAAGGCATAACTCGAAGCATGAGTTCAAAAGAAAAATAAGTTATAAAACTGTTTTTTAGTGTTCTATATATTATAATTCATTATCAATGCAGGAGAAAATTATTTTTCTAATTTTACCATTTTTTACAATATTTACTAATTTACCTTAATTTTTACTAATTTACCGGTAAGTTTAAAAGCCTGTAAAAGTTTAACCCTGCTCTATAGAATTTGTTTCTCCAAAATTGAAATTTTAGTGTTAAAAGTACTTAAGTTACAAAATAAATGTTTTGAGAAAACTTACTGTTAAGACTCTTCAAAATAAGCATTTGCTTTGGGTCATCCTGGCCACTAAGCCAAATAACAGTGATGGCTTCTCCAATCTCCTCCAAACCCTTCCCCTACCTCCAACACAATACCGTGAAAAAAACAATCGTACTTTAAACAGGATTTTTTAAAAATAGGTTACTTAAAAAATATAACCGTATAAGACCAAAATCTAATGAATAAATATGATTATTTACTTATTAGTTTTTGGACAAAGAACAACCAGATCTTTGTATTTTACATATATTTAAAATAATTCAGTATGGTAAAACGAAATATAGTGAATTCTAAATATTATATTGTTTCGACATAGGTTGCATTACTACATTAATAAATAGATGAAACTTTTTGATATGATGAGGCAGCTTTTTAGTCAGCGAAATGATTGGTCACACCTTCTACGTTGATTTTTTTTAGAAAAACATTTTCATGAATGAAAATGTTTTTCTAAAAAAATCAATTTGTAAGCTCTTGCCATTCTTAAAAAGAATGGCAAGAGCTTACAAGTGTCTATCCACTTCTAGCAATTCTTGACCTTTTTTAAACTTGAAAAAGACCTTTCTCCGGTATAATTTTTAAAAGCAGAATAGAGAAACATTCTTAAAATAACATTGGCATTAAGGAATGTAGATTCAAGTTATTTTTTAATTGAATAACTAAAAGTAAATCCAGATGATTTGGTTTTCTGGTTTCACCGGTACAAATTTAAATCAAAAAAGAACAAAACTGTTGAAATGCAGATATTTATTTTGAATATAATTATTTGCATCGTTGTTTTATTTAGATTTATTACTGTTTTGGGGCGGTTTTAGTAACTATTAGATTTTGCTTTCAATTTGATTGCAACAAAATCCAATAAATGGAAAACGGACAAAAAATTAAAAACAAAGAGAAGTAGAACTTAAGCTTGCCTTCGCCTTTTAAGCTCAGCAAAAAGGTGATACAGAATGACAATAGTCTCAGCAATCATATTTCCTCTCCAAGTAAAGTTTGATGCTTCATTAAACGCTAACTTATCATGTTGGCGTTATGGCGTTCTTTTTCTTTTCTTGTCAGCAGAGTATTTGTTGCCCACTAATATCAGTTTTTTTTTTCAGATTATTCAAAATTTGAGACTCAATAAATAAAAAGGTAGAATTTTTGCCTTAAGGTAGGATATGTCATATACCCTTAGTAAGGAATAATTTTCTACCTTTTAAGGTAGATAAATATATTTAAAAAAATTATTTGTCATACTAGTTTCTACTTTAAGGTATATTTTTTTACCTTAAAAAGTAGAAAATTATACCTTACAAATAGGGTTGAGCTTTTACCGAAAATTTACCGGTAAATCGGTAAAATTGTTTTACCGATTTACCGGTAAAATGATGTCGGTAAATTTCGGCAAATATTGTTTTTTTAATAACGTTGAAGGATGCTTGAAAATAATTTAGAATGCTTGAAATGGCTCAACCAATAAATTAAAAATTTAACTAAAAATTTAATTTTCATTTTCCTGTCAACAAAGCTGTTGTTTGTTATGCTTGAAAAGTGATTTTGTTGGTTTAGTTTTGTCTAAACACTTTAAGAAAAACGTTTTTACTTTCTTGTGACTTATTTATCAGTCAATGTTTTTTGGAAAACGACATTACATCCACGGTCATTTACAAATAGTTATAAAACTAATATTAAGTAAATACCTATAAGTTGATATAAAAAAATATTTTTCAACACAAATAATAATAAAAATGATGAACAATGAATTAATAATAATGATAACACTATAATCATAAAAAATAATATACTGAGTATAATATTTATAAATTTACACTAAATAAAACCAATTAACTAAAATAAACAGAAAGAATTAAATAGTTTTAAATACTTAACATATATAAAAAGTAAAATAAAGAATAAGTACATCTGAGGAGATTTTTTAGATACAAAAAATTATAATAAACAACAACAAAAAAAACAAACAAAAAAAAATAAAGAAAAACTAGACTGAATATAAAAAATAAAAATAATAATAATACTAACAACTATAATCAATACGACTAGAATACAACCGTTACAATAATAATCCAAAAAACTTAAAATAAACACGTCACACTCTAATATAAAATAATTAAAATCTCCAACTAACAGATAAAAATAGATTAGGTGGGTAAAAATGTATAGGAAAAGTCAACAAACGAGAAAATCAGGATCATTAAAACACAATACAAACACACACACACACACACACACACACACACACACACACACACACACACACACACACACACACACACACACGCAAAACAAAACATATATCATAATATTAAAAAACATAAAAATAGGGACAAAATCACAGAAAAAATAAAATTACACAACATTTAAACATAGAAATAAATTTTAAAAAGTATATATTTTTGTTACATCTTCGACTTTTCGAATTTATAAAAACGTTCCATATTTTTCTTAACTTTGTTTAGCGTTTAACTTTTTTTTTTTCATACATTTTAATTTAAAGATATCTTTTTGTTGTATTTGATTGACGTTTTTTCTTCTTTTTTTTCTTTTGGCTTAATTTTGTTAATGCTTTCATTTATGCTTTAATATATATATATTTTTCTTTTTTACTTTTAATAGATTTTGTTTTTTTCTAGATGATTCCTTTTTCTTTCGTTTTCACTGTTACAAAAAAGCGACCGCCATTTGCGATGTCATTGCAAAGTCTTCATCATTCATATTTATTGTGGTCTTTCTCACTAAATTTGATTTGCGTTTTGGCAAAATGTCGGACGCTTGGAAACACTACACCTTAAACAAAGGGAAAACAGTTACTTGCAAAATTTGTGGAAATACAAGTCAATACACAAGTTCCACAACTGGAATGTGGTATTACTTAGACAAGAAACATGGAATCAAAAAGGAAACACAGGAAAAAGTGACACCAAAAGCTGCATCACAATCAAAAAGGCCTAAGATTTCAACTTTTTTTCAAAAGCAATCAATTGAAAAAGTGATTTCAAGACTTACAGCATTGGATGGATTTAGTTTCAATGCCATTGTTAACAGCTCTTTCATTCGATCTGCAATGTCTGAAAAAGGTTATGATTTCCCAAAAAATCACAAACAAGCAATCCAGTCAGTTAAAAAGTTTGCAACTGGCGTAAGGAATGACCTTAAAAACACTTTCAATTCTTTAATGACAATGGGAAAACGCTTTTCAATTACACTGGATGAGTACACTTCTTTGAAAAATCGAAGGTACATGAATATTAATATTCATCAAAAAAACAATCACTGGAATCTTGGCTTGACTCGAATTTCCGGATCTCTGCCGGCTGAAAAAGCTGTAGCTGTTGTCACTGAAAAAGTGGCAGAACTTGGGTTGAAACTAGGCGACAGCATTGTCTGCTCAGTTACTGACGGAGCTTCCATGATGGTTAAGTTCGGAAAACTGGTTCCAACCGAGCATCAAACTTGTTATACCCACGGAATGCACTTGGCCGTTCAAGAAGTGCTGTACGAGAAGCCTTCTCAACAAATCCAACAAAACTCTTTTGAAGAAACAAGCGACGACGAAGAAGTCAACAGCGACGAATCTGAATCTGACACCGAAGTCAGTTTTCTTGGTGCCGCTATGGATGAAAACATTCCCATTCCGAAAGTGAAAGTTCACTTGCAATCTGTCATCACAAAAGTCAGAAAAATTGTAAGCTTGTAAATTGTAAAAAGTCAGAAAAATTGTAAGCTTGTACAGATATCTTTCCAATCCAGAATGCTTGTCCGACATTGAAGAGCACAAAGTTTTCAGTATGCCTCCGAAGTTTGTACTTCAAAAGACCGCCAAAAACTTGCTGTCTAAGCTTTTTCCAAAAAATCTAGATGACCTGGAGTTTATTCAAGAAGTGCATGGCTCAGAAACTCTTGACGAAAATCCACTTTCTCTTAAAGAGGAACTCGAGAAAGCAATTCAGCATTCGGCCAAAAAACAGCGACACAATTCAAACAACGAATTCAAGGCCATTTCAAAAGAAATGTTGGTCTATGAAACAACCGGAAAGAGAACTGCAAACCTTGAACTTTTGTTCAATACACTAGAAACCTACCCACCAATAAGTGTCGAATCTGAGCGAGCCTTTTCTGCCGCTGGATTATTTGTGACAAAAATTCGATGCAAAATGAGTGACGACTTACTTGATACACTTTGTTTTCTCAAAGCTCATTTTTTATCCAAAAATAAATATCAAAATTAACATTAATGTGTTTTATTTACTTATTACTGCATTTTATGGTCTTCTGTTTATGCCTTTTTATTTTTTACCGATTTTACCGGTAAATTTTGATTTTTTTTACCGTTTTACCGGTAAATTTAAAGTCGGTAAAACCTCAACCCTACTTACAAAGGGTATATTACATGTCCTACCCTAAGGTAGAAGTTTCTACAGCTTTTTAGTGTGTATATGACCTCCTGCACAAAAATAGACAGAGAGCTATATAGTTCATTTGCCACTTTTAAATAATTTTCAACGTCTTGAGGCATTTTGTTTACTTTGTTAGATCATTTTATATTAAATAACTATCATGACGGATGTTTCCAGCTAATCAATTTTTTGAGAAGTCGATTAGCTTTTACACTCTTATTTTGCTCATGCGTTTTTTTATTATTCAGCTCTTTTAAGGCCACCTTGAAGTTTAAATGCATAGTTCATATATACATAAAACATTTTGATTCTCCAACATACATAAAAAAAATTTATTCTTATGTTTTTGTATACATTTTTTTTTATACTGAAAAAAATAGATTCAATATAAAAAAATTAGTTCGATATGTAAAAATAGATTCAAGATTTAAAAATAGAATAAAAAGTATCCATTCTGGCTTTTTTTTATAATTCATTAAAAGAAAAAAATTTTATTAAAATTTTTTTTTTTGCTGGATGATCTCGCCTAAAGCCCTGGGCCCACAGCGGCTGCTTATGTAAAAGTAAAAACGGGAAAAATTTACAAAAAATATTTCTTTATTTGTTTGAAAAAAAATATTAACCAGGTAACAAAAAATTTAACTGATCAATTCTTTGAAACTGTAAAAAATAATTATTTATTTTTAATTATAATGCATTTTCGAATAAAATTATTCAGCGTGTCTGCGTCTGTGTCAAAAAAAAACCTACTCAGTGACAAGTGTCGTTAACAAACAATTTAATCTTTTAAATAAAGAAGTTAAACTTTTTTCCAATTAAAAATTGTTAATGACTCTTTTGTAACAGTTAAACTCGACCTGTGTAAAAGTTGCTTTCTTGGCACACGGCGTAACTGTCAATTCCGAGCATTGCCGTGGCTAGTGCGTTATTCCACAAATTAACAACTTAAAGTGTAAAGAAGTTGTAGTGCTCGAGAAATTCTGGCGCCGAAATACTCTTTAACACTTCTCTAAGACCCCGCGTGTGAGCCGCTGCATTATCAATTCAAAGTGAAAAAGCAGTTAGTAACTCATTTTGCCTTTTGATCCCCAGTAAAACTTAAAATTGAATATGATCAACTCTTTTTCTTCTCTATTTAAATGATGTCAAATACTGTATTTTGAATCTGTCCTCATATGTTAAGTGTGTTTAGATATAACTAAGTAAACACTCGTTGGTTTTTTTAAATGCGCTTAAGAGTTCGAATATACTTTTTCAAAAGGGCAATCAAGCCTGAACTGCAAACTCGAGAAGTGGGGGACATTGATAGTGTAAAGCAACTTCCAGAGAGAAAGCTCTCTGCTTTTAAAAGTTTTTTTAAAATACCAAGTCTTCTATTTAGAAGCAGCTGCTTTAACTTGATTTTTTTTGTTTATATATATATACCATTAAATATATATATATATACATATATATATATATATATATATATATATATATATATATATATATATATATATATATATATATATATATATATATACCATTAAATATATATATATACCATTAAATATATATATATACCATAAAATATATCTATATATATATATCTATATATATATATATATATCTATATATATATATATATATATTTAATGGTATATATATATATATATATATATATTTAATGGTATATGTATATATATATATATATATATATATATATATATATATATATATATATATATATATATATATATATATGTATATATATATATATATATTTAATGGTATATATATATATATA
>NC_088928.1:19177500-19247500 GCF_038396675.1 Hydra vulgaris
AGCTTCATTAGTGTCATGACATCTATACACGTTGGACCACGTTTCTTGGTTTAGTCTAATCGATAATTCATTAGTATTACTTGTTTTAAGATTGCGTTTTTTCAAATTTATAACTTTTGGTTCACAACCAGACATGGCTTTTAAATTTCTTACTTTTATAAATTTCGGAAAGCGATCACTAATATCAGTCATAAATATCCCGGTTTTGAATTCTATTTCCAAGTAATTATTAATTAAAATATTGTCTATTGCCGTTGCCAAGGTTTTTGACACTCGTGTTGGCTTATTAATTGCTGACAAGACATTAAATTTAAAAAGCATATCAAAAAAGGATTTTGTTTTCGGAAACTTTGAATAAGTTAGAGCATCAAAGTTCATGGCTCCAATATTGTATAAAGTTTGATTTTCTTTATTTATTTATTCAATCGTATTTTTGATAAAAGTTTGAAATGATTTGATTTTTGAACTTGGTGGACGATAAACGCATCCAATTAAAATATTTCGAAATTTTTTATTTACAACTTCAATGAATAGGGTTTCATAATTATCGTTTGAGAAGCATATTATGTTTTTTACCATAAAATCATGCTTTTTTGAGACATAAAGTCCTAACCCTCCACGTTTTTTTTCCCACTTCCTCTTGTTTGACTAATAAGTTTATAAGATGGCAAATTAAAAGTAGAATTTAATTCAAAAGAATTTTCAAAATCATGCCAAATTTCTGAAAGGGCTATGACGTCGAACGTGTAATTTATAATATTTAAAAATTCTTTTAGTTTCTCATAATTTTGCTGCATGCTTCTAATGTTTATATGCAAAACTGAAAAAGAACAATGATCGTTTATTATTTTAAAATCAAAAAGATCAATATTTGGTGTGTCAATTAAGTTCATAATATCATACTTAATAATCGTTATTTAATAATATAATAATAAATCATATTTAACAATCGTTAATTATCAGTGACGGATCCTGGAATTTGGTGGTGGTGGTGGTGATGGGGGGGGGGGGGGGATCTTGAAAGATTTTTATCTTTTTTGTCTCCTAATAAAATTTAAAAAAAATAAGGCCCTCCATTCCTAAAAATATTTAGGACTTTCAGATTCTGGTGGAGAAGAGGGGGGGGGGGAGGGGTGTGTGCATAACCCCAATCCCCCCATCCTGGATCCGTCACTGTTGATTGTTAATGGAAAAGCAGTTTACTTAATACAGTTGTAATTTTTTTTTTTTTAATGTGTACCAGTCTAAAATCTTTATGGTTATGCAAACTAATTATGGTTTGCTTTTAAATAGTTTATGAAATATGCAGTTCACTGGAAATGGATAACTAATGCTAGGAAATGACTTCCATTTTTTTTTGTTTCCACAGAAGAATTTGTTTCAAATAAAGCTGTTACTTAGAAATATTACAAAAGTTTCGAAATAACTGTGTTTTCATATCAAATTCAGGTTACCTTTTTCAAAAACATTTGAAAAACTAAAAAAACTTACGCTGAAATAACATTTCTTTATGGGCCTTCTTTATCTTTTTTGACTTTAACTATCAGTCTAGACACAAGCTCCACAACGTTTATCAGTTTAAAAATTTACAAATTTCAGTAAAGATATAATCAAAAGACTGATCTTAGGATAGGGGTCGTCCAAAAATTACAAATGCCAAAAATTTAGAAATTTGACCTTCTCCCCCTATTGTCATGCATACTTCTAGGTCCCTACCCCCAAAAAAGTAGAGAAGTGTCTACCCGGAATGAGAAAAGTTGGGAATTTCCTTACCACGAGTTGGGACATTTGGAAATTTTCCAACTGGAAAAATGGTGGAATTAGGTTTGTAGGTATGATATGAACAAGAATATACAAAGAAATTATAATTTTATTTTAATATCATAAAAGTGATATCTTATATAAAAAATAACTCATTTAAAAATTAAGGTAAGTAATAGTATCTGGATTTGTTTTACAGAGTACTAACTATGAAAAGCAAAAGATATAAAGTACAATGTTGCGTATGCAAAGCAGTTTTAAAAACGAATATAAAACCAGTCATGAAATATCCATTTATGGTGGTTAAAAGGTTCATATACAAACAGTGGAAGCCCTAGAAAATCCTTGTGTAGCCTCTTTAGTTTCAAAAAAAAAATTAAACATCAGAATGCCGATAAAGATCTCGAATTGGATGATGAAACACTAAGTAGTAAACATACAAAGTTAGAAGACCTATAATAATTGAACCATCAACTTCGAAATGTGGTATAAACATAGAAGAAGAAAAAACATCTTCTGATAAAAAATTTGAAGAAGACGCAAGTTCAAAAGTTCAAGATAGGGATGTAAAAAGGGAAACCCTGGTTATATTGACGTCCAGGAACAAGAGGAATTTACTGAACTAAATTCTAAATCAGATCATTTACCCATTTAGTTTCTAGGCAGAGAAGAAAATGATGATAGATTATTATGACAAGAATATCACTATCTTGGATACTGCTGATGTAAGCATTGAAACATAAAATTGGGGATTTTGGGGATTTTAGTTGATAATCTTAAAGATTGATTATAAAAAATATTATAAAAAAGAATTAGTTGAAAAAAAAATTCGCTGCAATTGAAATTGTGAATGCAATGAGTTCTGTGTTGGAAATGTCAAAAATGTTTTGGAAATGGGAAACGCTTTAATAAGAAAACTTGATATTAAAGCTCATAATATTATAATTGGCAAACAGATTCATCAGTATTGATGAGCCATAACCCAGGTTTACGTTCACATACAATTTTGGACAATCAAAAATTGTATTTATTCCAGCAACCAAAACTTGCTAGTTTCCCTAGTGACGGTAAAAATAGATTTAATCCCCAGTGATACAAAGAGTTTGAACATTTAGAATACAGCTAACTAGAATACCCACAAGGATGCCGCATTTTGTTTTATAAACTGAAGATACTTAAATAAATATTGGGGTAAGATCTTGTTTCAAGATGAAAAGCTTTGGGAGAGACAAACTTGGGAAGCTTCAGGCACACTTTACCTCTCAAGCACATTAATTTCCATTAAGTTAATGTTATCACTTTCTTTTAAAAAAGGAACATATTGATCATCTTGTTGATAAATCTATGAGACTTTCTCTAATAGGAAAACAAAAAACAGAAGCGCAGAATAGAAAAACTGTCAAAATTCTTATTGATACATGCAAGACTTTAGGAAGTCAAGAGCTAGCGTTTAGGGAATGTGACTATGCTCACCAAGATAACTTTGTTGCAGTAGTGAATCGCATTTCTTGCCACCTTCCACACTAAAAACCTGGGTTAAATCCTTTTGTCCATATAGAGTTACATACATGAGTACATCATAAAATGAAAGGATTAGTTTAATTACAACTGAATTGAAGAGTTAGATCATTGATAATTAATAGCTCAATTTTTTTCTGTGATGCCCGACACTACTCCCGATATGCCACAGATGGACATAATGAGTATAGTTGTAAAAACAGACAGTGAAAACGGTGAGATTCGGGAAAGGTTTTTAAAATCGGTTGGATGAACTGATAAGACTGGAAAAGTGTTACTTGAGCTAACTTTACCTTCTCTACATAAAGAAGGCATTGACACATCACAGATGGCTTTGTAATCTTATGACTACGTCAGTTCAATGACTAAACAATTTAAAGGAGTATAAAAATATATAACAGAGGAAATTGGCTATAATGCGCCCTACATACCTTGCCAATACGACAGAACTAACGCTACACTTAAACATGCCTGCAATATTAATACTTTAACACGAGAATTGTTTAATGCCCTCGAACAGTTGTTTAATTGCCCTCGAATGTTTTCTTTACATCGAGCACAAAAAGATTAAGTTATTTAAAAACTCAAAAAATTGACTATGCAATACAGTTTGTAAACCTGTTTAAAACAAGATGGACCGCAGGAGTAAAGTCTGTCAAGGCTCTAAATTAGTGTTTAGAGAAGGTTATTAATCTTCTTCAGAGCATCTCAAGTAATAGGATTTTTGGTACTAAAACGAAAACTAAGCCAATGAGACTTCTAAAAAAAGTGACAACTTTTGATTTCATTGTTACTCTTTTCTTCATAAAGAATATCATTGAGAAAATAAAAATATTTACAGAAATCTTAGAGAGTCAAAACTTTCTAAGATTTCTGTAAATATTTTTATCAATGATATTCTTTTTCATTGACAGCATTAATATAATTAAAAACACCGCCAAGAAAAATATCGACATAGATGCTATTAATGATTTGATTGAAAGTGCAGTGATATTTTCTTGAAAATTACACATTGATGCAGAAAACGATTACAGACAATACCATAGATTAACAGCCTTAAAGATGAAAGCTTTTAACCGGAAAGAATTCAATGAGGTTATAGGCTTTTTTGCCGTGGGTTTAACCGAAACTCGGTAGCTTTCCAGATTCCAGACGTTTGTGTGCTTAAGAGCCGGATAGAAATTTTGTTAGATATCTGTTTACAAGAAGGAGATGAAATTGTAAGTCATCAAGAACACCAGCTAAAACGCTGCAAGACATTTTGTACCATAAACTACGCATTCTTGTAAATACAGCTGCTTGAGGTGTAGCATCAAACGAGCGTTCTTTTATTCAACTCAAGATTTTAAAAGCACATCTGAGAGCAACAAGGATTGATAGGATAGCCTCATGCTACTAAAATTTGAAAAAGAACCTTGTAGAGTAAATAATCACGAACATCTTGCTAAAGGATGGTTCCTAGTAAGGATGGGTTCAAACGACAAAACGTCATATTAAAACTAAACAGTAGACGAAGAGTGAAAGTTTGTTCAAGTTTATCATCAATCAAGTGACAAGTTTTTACTTTATACAGGGCCTATTTTTTAAGATATTTATCTATAGACTAAAATAGTATTATTTGTAACACTATTAATAATATTTCAGCAGTGGCGGAATAAGATATTTTTGGGGCCCATGGCTATTTTTTTTTAGGAGGCCTTTTTTGTGTGCTACAGCGTAAAAAATGACCATAAAAAAAAGGGCCTTAAAACTATTTCGGGACCCTTAAAATAACGGGGACCGGGGCTATATTCCCTCTAAACCCCCCTTAATCCAACACTGTATTTCAGCATTATAAACGTGTTTAGTTGTAAGTTTTGTGGAGGTTAAAACTTTCACTGTATGTCTAAGTTTATTATCAATCAAGTTACAAGTATCTATTTAATACTAGGCATATTTTATTGTTATTTATATCTATAGACTATAATCTTATTTTTCACAACCCTAATATTGTGTTTAGTTGTTAGTTTTATGAAGTTTAACATTAACAACAGTATAATAATTAGTAGATTTTGTAACTAGGAGAGAATTGATTTCTTTAATTAAAAAAAGTCGCGAAATCTAAGTTAAGCAGTTCGGAAAAATGAGTTCTCCAACCCCCTACCCCCTAGAATTTTCCCAAGCAACGCCACTGTATGTAACAAATATTTATTTTAATAAAGTTAATTTAAATGAAGACTTGTAAGTTTGTTTGTCTGAGAGATTAATGCAAGCGATTCTACATCAGACGTCCGAGATCGATTCGCAGTCAAGTTATAGTTCACTTTTTATTTTTTGAAAAAATCGTTTTTAAAACGAATTAAATAAAAATAGACTTTAATTAAAGCGGGTGTTTTTACCCGAAACCCCTCTTTAGTAAGTCCGTAAAAAACGAGTCTTACGCGAGATGAGTAATATTGAAAGCAAAGCTTAAAAATAGGAGGAAGGGGGGTTGTCCTAGCAAAATAGGCAGCCCATTTGGGGGCTTGTTTGCAAATTTAGGGGACCTTTTACAAATTTAAAGAGCTTTTTTTTGTTCTATTTTTTTTAGCAACATCTTGTGGAAAAATTTTAAGATTTTGGGGTCCTAAATGATTTGTTTTGGGGGAGGAAAAGGGCGCTTTTATGCTCAGTCAAAGGACACTACACCCTCGACTGAGCATAAAGGGACACTACATCTTCGACTCCCCTATACCATACATCCTTTCACGTTGGAAAACTAAAATCTTTAGTCTAAAAACTAACTTTTCTATAGGTTAGCTGGCAAATTATGAAAAACGATGATACGGTATGGCTTTGTTTTTTTTTTAAGTTGTTATTTATTCAAAATCATTTAGTTATGAACAAGTACCTGGTAATTGTGATAAATTAGAAAAGCAAACATGACAAAGGATTTTTTTTAAATTAACTTTTAAATTGAACCCTCCCCCCCCCCCCCATACGCTTTCGTACGCTATTTGAAGACCCCTCCCCTCCTCTCCTATGAACTACGTACTTTATGGATGACTCCATATGAAAGTGTTTATTTTTGATGAACTTGCAAATTATTTTTTTTTACAAGTTTTTCAGTTTTTTTTGTTTAACTTCTTTATTATTATTTTATTATTATCATTATTTGAGTTATTTTTAAAGATATTAAGTAAAATTTAAAAAGAATGGTGAGCAAATTAGGAACATTAAATGAAAAAAAATCAAAACAAAAAGTAATTTATTCAAAATTATGAAGACACATTTGCTTTTTTCACTATTTCCCTCGAATTTAATTTACAATAGTTGCACAATTTTGTTGCACAACAATAGTTGCGGAAAATGATTTGGTTCTATTTTTGCAACACTTGTTTGACAACATAAATTTTTTTGATAAACATCAAAGTAATAATTATATTTAGAAACAAAGTATAAATATTCTCATATCTGAAACATTCAAGTCTGTTTCTGATACACAGAAAATAATGTTTATCAAAAACTATTACTTCAACTTACATAATATTAACTAAATTACGCAACTTAACTAATATTATCTAATTTATTTAAATTGATTTTAGTTAGTCAATTAATCATTTAATTGATTAGTCGTTCCGTTTAACAGATATAAGGATATTTATACTTTGTTTCTAAATATAATTATTATTTTGATGTTTGCATTTAAAATATAAGAGAAATAATGGCATAAAAAGATTTCCTAATAATAAAATAATAAAAGTTTAATTTTTACTTCCCCTCTTCCTACCTAAGATAATTAGCATTTTTTACACGAACTGTGTGAAAGGTACAAATCACGTTATTTAGGACTTTTAAAATGCATTGTAATCAATGTTATCAATCAATACTTGTCTAAGCATTCATTCAAAATGTCTAAAAATTGCTTTAAAAAACAATTTAAAGTGGAGCGTTTCGTTATAAACCACACTTTTTTTATGAAAAATTGATTAATGTTTTGTAAGAGGTAGTGGCACTACAACAATAACAAGCCCGCTGACATCATAACGACATTGCGCTGTTACGAGCTCACATGTTTTGAATGCTTTGGAGACTTGGATTTCTGTAGAAGATTTCATCAAATAAAATCAATCGGGAATAAATATTTAAAACATACATGCTGTTCACCAGTACCTTAAAGCAAAAAGCACTGAAATGTTAATGGTGGCGACCTTTTAATAATGGCATGTAGAACCTCAGCGTAAGAAAACATGCAGGTTTTCTTACGCTGAGAAATAAAAAAAATATTTAAAGTAATGTAATGGTTCTGATAATAATAAATTATAATTTCAATGATAATAAAGGTAATAAAAAACTAAGTTTTAACACTTAAATGAATCGTGGATACTTCACACAACATTGCGATCTAGATGGACAACATTCGTTCTAAATCAAAATAATAAAAAAAAAGGCCGAAAAGTGTTTTATATAACAAAAACCTTTTTTTTTTTAAAAAATACTTTTTAAAACAAAATATATATTTTTTGATATCCTGTTAATTAGTATTATGTTCTAACTAACCAATATCAATTTCCATAATTTTTTAATGTTTTAAGAAGTAAAGATGCTGCTTCAAGAATGCTTCAAGAAGTGAATTTACAACAATGAAAAATTATTTTATTATTTTCTACCAAGCTCATTTTGTTCACCATAAACTACTTTTTTTCCATAATAGCGTTAGCAACTCATGTCTTTTTGTCCGCTTTTCATGATCAATAGCAGAAGCTATGGATTCTCAACAGTGACGGATCCATCATTTTTTTGATTTTTGTACTATTCTCAATTAATATAAAGTTTAAACCCCCCTCAATTTGAGGGGGTTACGAATTTTCAATGGCCATAATTTTTGAACGCTGAGAGGTAATGCTATGAAACTTAAAATTTATTGATAAATATAAATCTAGTTGAGAATAGTACAAAAAATATTTTATCAACTTGTTGCCCTCACGATCGGAGGGGGTGGGGGCAATAAAAGTAAGGGGCTTCTTGTTAACAGCCTCCAATCATCCGAATTTTTTGCAAAGTATCATTATTTGACATAAGTATAAACATAAAAGTGTTTGGAGTTTGCTCCATGTCTAGAAGTTAGCTCAGTTACCAAAAAAAAATAGCAAAAAACGATGGATCTGTCACTGCTTCTCAATATTCTTTTTTAATAGGCAAATGTCTTTCAACTTACTAAACCTTTATCTGAAAGTTGCTATATACTTGTTGCCAATTCATTATACTAATTAAAGTATCTGATACTTTTTATTAATTTGATGTTACTATTTAGGGTATCAGCTGGTTTGCCTGCTATTTTAATTTCCATTTCTACTTGTACATTAACTTAAATGTCTTTTAAATTCAAACATTTCCTTGAATAACATAACATTCATAACATTTTAAAACTACTTTAATTTTTGATATGATAAAGGTGCTTCGGAAAGACCAACCAGTTTTTGATCTAATAAGGGTGCTTTGGAAAGACCAACCGGTTTTTTTTGTGTGACGAATACATTACATTATTGTTACTTTAAATGTATCTACGCTGTAACCTTTACTCTGTAAAAGAAATTATAATTTTTTTTTTAATCTATTAAAAAGTAAAACTCAGTTTTAAATAACGTAAATAACGTTTAGAAAACGTTTAAAAAACGTTTAAAAGAGCGTATTATTTTGTCTACATGTTAATCAAAGTATATTTCTCACAGATGGGGCAGGAAAAGGTAAAACGTTTACTATAAAAAAAGTTAAAAAAATTTTAGAACAGCAAACAAAACTTATTACAGTGCTTCAAAGTGGGGAGGGGGGAGCAACCATCAATTTATAAAAAAAAGTCCTCTATATCTTTGAACTTCTAAAAGAAAAAGTTGCAATAAAATTCATGACTTTGGCCATGAATTTTATTACAACTTCAAAGAAAATGACTTTGTTGCAGTATTTGATGTTTTTTAATTTTTATTTATACTTTATATCACTTTTTAAAATTTTAATTGGAAACATTTAAAAAAAGAAATTTTTACTTTTTTCTCCCATAATATCATTAATCATCAAAAGTATGATATTACTGTAAAATTGAAGTTTTTTATAGATTTGTTTATAGAGTATGAAGCTCTATATTTTTATATAATATATAATAAAACAAAAATAATGCTTATAATTTTAACAAATTTTAATCTTTAAAAGAGTCGACGTATTTTGTACTGAGTTTCCGTTATTTCTGTTATTATTAATTATTGATTGCGAAAATAAATGAATTATTTAAAAATGTGGCAAGAATTCTTAACAAAAAAAAAATTCGAAGAGAATATTCGACATTTTTAAAGGTTTAAAAAAAAATATTCAGACGTTTTTTTTAGAGGTTTGAAAAAACATTTGAACTTGTTAATAATTTGTTTTTAAACAATAATAAAAAAGCTGGAATTAATTTGGTTCATTATCCAATAAACAAAAATATATGGTGTATAACTCATTAACCAGCAAATAACCTTTAATCCATTTTATCAATAATTCAAAACAGATATTTTTTTAATGAAAATTAAAGCATTTTTTAATCTTGTTTAAGATTGAATTACAGTATATAAGAAAATGTAACAGAGAAATTTCATGCTTTAAATATAGCTACAAAAATATTACCTAATGTTTTTCTTTTTTTCGTCAAGAATTTCTTGTATTCATCCTTTAACATGTTCCTGTACTTCTGTCTACAAATAAACATTTATTAATAAAAACCCATTTTACTGACAGAGTCGTTTATCTATTAATAAACTTCATTTAACGTTGCTATGCAACAGTAGTTTTACATCTTTAACAGAGGTTTTCTACTTTGAATAGCTTTAATTAACAGGTTTTATATTAAAAAAATATATAAATATTTCAATAAGATGAAAAATTAAATAATTTATAACATTTTATAGAAAATCAATACTTTAAATATTCATAAAAGTTTGTTAAGTGTCTCGAAGATTTTTACATTATACATTATTAAAGTTTTAATATGACCTTTTTCATGTTATAAAAAATTGATAAATAATGCATTAAACATGCATTTTTTAAAAAAAATAAACAAACATTAAAATGTCACAATCTGTAATAGCAGTCAAAAAATGTTGAGACAAAAATGGGAACACATTTTAATATATTGTTGGGTATTTTTCTATTGTTTTCGTTATTTTTGGATGCTTATTAGTTGAGGCAAATGTTTATATAAAGTGACAGGTTAAAAATTGTTTTGATCTTTTTTGTCGTTGTTATTGGGGAAGGAAGGGAAGATGATCAAAGAAAACTATATAAATATTTTATATTTTCAAAAACAAAAAAAATTCTCAATATTACCTTTGTGCTTTTTATGTGTTAAACACTATAAGTCCCAGAAGTCTTTCTTAAAAGCATTCTTTAGTGCATTTTTAAATAATAATTTCATTCATAGTTATATAACTTTTATATAAATAGTTATATACTTTTATTCATAGTTATATAAGTTATGGAGCTATTGCATGGGGTAGCATTTATCAAAGCAAGTTACAACGTCTCTATCGCCGTCAGAAACATGCAATCCGTTTAATTAATTCTGCAGATCGGTTCGCACATTCCTCAATATTTTTTAATCAAATGAAAATTCTCAATATATATAATCTAAATGTATATAACAATTTATCTTTTGTTTATATGTGGAAGTATGATTTATCTCCTTTAATTTTTAAAGACCTTTTTATTTTAAAACCATTAAGCAAGTTTATCATGAGGAATAATAATAATTTAAATGAACCACTCTGTCGAAAAAAATTCAATTAATTCTGTATCACTTATCTTGCAGCTCATCTCTGGAACAAAATTATTTAGCCTAATTTTGGCTTACCAATACTCATCCTGTTTTTAAGAATAAATGAAAAGATCTCATTCTCTCTATTTTAAATATCTTAGAATATTTATAATTTTTTGTGATAAAAAATAATTTTTATAGTCATGCATGTTCAAGTTTTGTTTTATACTTGTTTACAATTTATTTTCATTTATCTAAGTACGATTTAATGTTTTTATGTTATTTTTTACGTACTCTTATTGTAAAAAGGCGTTTTATAAAATTTTACGTACTCTTTTCTGTAAAAGGCTTCTGACAATAAGATCATTGCGATCTTCTTATAAAAGCCTTGTTCGTATTAGAAAAATATGTAACTTATATTACGTTATATGTACACAAAACATTTAAAAATAAATAACAACTAGCCATTCAGAGTTTGTAATTTTAACACCTGAAACTTCAGAATAATCTGCAATAGACTGATCAGTTCAAATTCTATAAATAGATTATAAAATTAAATGTTTATTTTACATTAGCTTTCATGCACCATATATGATTTTGAAAAGTAGAATACAATACAGGTCTAATAATGTTACGTGTTCATTTGAGTACGTTGTGAAATCAATATCATGATATTTCTTTAAAAATAAAATTTTATCATCAGAGTTATGCAATTATTTTAAAGATATATCACGATTGACATTTTTAAAATTAATTGTTTGTTCCATTATCATTGCATTTAAAGTTTTGATATATAAAGCGTCAACTAGGTACTATTAGTGGAGGCGGGGTAAATACCACAAAATCTCTATTTTTCAACTTTCTGTCGATAAAGATGCAACATTTAAAAATAGCAAGCATTTTTTTATACATATTTAAAAATATAAGTAAAATAACCTTATGGATTTCCTCCCCTGGTATATGTTCGTTCTCACGACTTAAAAATATTTACGCGTTCACAATCAAAATTCTAGACGCAAAGCTTGGAAAGTCAGACTAGAAAGGTCGTGTCAAAAAATACTTGCGCTAAACATTTTTAATGACGGGGGTATTAGGAATAATTTTAGTTTTTTTTTTTTTTAAATTAAGTTAAAATAAATTAATTAGTTAGAATAAAATCTAAAATATGCTTTTTTTAAGGTCAAAGCGCTAACAGTAAACGCTGAAACTCGACTAGCACTAAATTTAATTATTCTCGGCTAAATTAAATAAAAAAAAAACCCAAATAGCTATTTTTTGATATTTCATTGTTTTTTTCTCAAAAAGATTTTTGTTTGTTTCATTGTTTTTTTCTCAAAAAGTTTTTTTATCAAAAAGAATTCTTAGTATCGTATTTGAACCGGTACGTAAGAAAATATATCAGAAAGAATTATTAAACGTAGTATTGACGGCTGAATTTTTCAACGCGCGAAAAATTCAGAAAAGTTGAAAAATTGTTTAGTATTACACAACTTTTTTAACCATTCTCCATTAAGACAAAAAATTTGTTTAATATCTTAATTGGCCTAGTTTGTTTCAATTTCAGATTTACATCTTAATTCCTAGTCCACGTCTTTTGTGTTTTCTAATAATTATGTAAATCAAGACGTCGAGTCTCTTGATTAACATAATTATTTGAGCAATATGAAAAAAAAAACTTTTTTCTGGTTTATTTTTTTACCAAAAGGTTAGCTTATTAGGTTTAGGTTATGTTTTTTGTGCTACCAGTTTTACTTTCCTCCATCAGCTTTACTTTTCCTCTTTAGACATGATTGCTCTTCTAAAAACCTAGATAATATAGTAGTAAAACACGATCAAGTGCAAATCAATTATTTCCGAAGGAACTTATTTAAATTATTTCCGAAGATTCTTTGTCAAAACTATTTTATATCTAAATACTAGTTATTATAAATTTATTTACATTGAGTAAAAATTCTAACAGAAGTAAAAAATAGTTTTTCAATATTAAGTTACTATTAATTTGAAATAAACTTTGATTTATGAGATTTATATAAATATTTATATAAATAGATATATTTTCTTTGATTTATAACAGATTTATAAAGTTTATTATTATGGATTATTACAGATACATGATTATTATTATGGAATTATTATTACGGATTTATTATGGTCATTTTTTTGATTTACATTTTCAATTTTTATAATATGATTTATTGTTTTAGAGTATTATTGTACTATTTTGTTTTTAAAATTTTAAAAGGTTCTGATAATGAGATCATTATGGTTTTCTTTGAGCCTTGTTTTTTTGTTTTTGTAAAATATAGTATTTATTAATCGACAAATATAAACAGACAAAAAAAAAAAAAAGTAAAAGCGCACTTGGTATGTTTCAAACAAACAAAAACCTGCTGAAGCTTATCATTTCTAAGGGTTTAGCCAGGTTTTTTGTCAAGCCTTTTTTTTATATTGTTAACGCTGTTAATGATGTTAAACAAACGTTATCGGCGCTTAACGATACGCGGCGTTACGTTCCTTAGAACAATGACATCAACAAAAATAAAAAATAAAACAAAATATTATTTTGTTTTATTTTTTATATAGGGGAGATGGGGGTGCATTGATCCGTTTTTGTTTTTTTTTTGTTTATTGCAAATTAACCATTATATATAAAAGTGCTTATTACCTGCATAATTATAGTAGAACTAGCTCTGTAAAAATGTCAATACATTAAAAAAAAATGTTTTTAAGTATAATATTTTTGTATTTAAATACAACCCTTGCAAACGATCAATGCACTCTATACTACGGGGTAATTTAATCCTCTAGTTGGGGTACTTTGATCTCATTAGGGCACGTTGATTGCGTGTTTAAAACTATTATATTTAAATGAAAAAAATGTTATATTTTATGTGTAGAATTATTACAAAAACATAAAGCTTAAAAACAAAGATCGTACGATAGTAAAACAGTAAAAGTTCAAAAAAGTTAATAAATATTATAATAAAAGGTATCAATATAACGAATGCGGTAATTTATTACTTCTGTGGAATTTATTTAGCATGTTTATATATAATAATGATTGAAAAATAAAGTATATGTATCGGGTTACTAACGTATATAGTTAGTATAAGTATGTTATGTTTTTTTAACTAAAAAACTAAAAAAGTATTAGAAACATTAAGTTATCGGTTGACGCAAAAAAACAGTTTCAAAAAGAGTAGAATTTCGTAGTGTATAATCAATATACACCTTCAAAAACTTCAAAAAGATTTTAATTGTACAAACGAGTTTCTTATTGATCTTCAAGTTGTTCAAATTTTTTTTATTTTAAAGAACTTTGCATTGAGAAAAGACAGTTTGAAACTGTCGAAAAAGCTTAACTTAATTTTAAACACTACCACATACGGCTAGCCAAACTCTTATTCAATTTTTGCTGCACAAATCTGAAAATAAAACTTTTAAATACTTATAATTAATAATAATAAAGCAAAATCTTTTTATTTTTAGTTAGAACTAGTTTGGACGGTTTCGTATTCATATAGTGATTTCAATAAAGATTTAATTTAAATACTATGCTATTTGGATAAAATTACTTTTCATGATGAAAAACACGATTTTCTTATTTTAAACCCCTTTCACAAAAAATTTCACAAACAAAAGATTTGTTATTTACTCTAGAATATATTATTTAAATCGCCACCTGTTTTGGAAAAAATTAAAAGAGTAAACACTAATAGATCAATGCATCCCGACGATCAAAGCACCCCCATCTCCCCTACTTTTTAAATACTGTTCAAACTTATTATTTTAAATAACAAGTTTGAACAGTATTTAAAAACAACTTTGTAAATAAATAATCATTATGTTTAAATTTTTGATGAGAAAATGTAATTTTCATATGTTATAATGATATGAAATTGTCATGTGTCATATTACTAAAAAAGTGCCACACCCGCGACCCCTTATATAAACCAAAGTAAATATTTTGTACTCAATTAAAGATAATATCCGTTCATAGCGACAATAAAACACCTTTTTATATTGACAAAACAATCTTGCATTTTTGTTTTTTTGTTCTTTTATACACTTTTTCACAATAATAATATTATACGCTTTTAAAACAAAACATATTTTGTTGTCTAAAAGTATGAACGGAGTATATGATACTTGTTTTAAAAGCGCATTAAGACATTTTGGGCTAGTGGTTTGATAACCACGTGCTAACCATCTTGATAACCACGTGATAACCATCTTATTGCCTTAGAACAAAAAGAAAAGCCTTATAGTTTACAAAATTTTAAGACAATAAATTAAATTAAGATTTTTGTGTAAAACATTTTACCACATTTTAGAAATGTGTGAAGTTTTCTATTATTTTGACTAATCAAAATTAGTAGCAGCTGAATTCAACTTTTTGAATTTAGTTGCGACATAAATGGATTCACATCAATGTAACTCTTCCTAGATTGTAAAACTTACCTATATCAAAGAGAAACCTTTCGTGCTAAAGTTTTCTTTCTTTCAAATATTTACAACATTTGCCTTTACAAATAAATTCATTTATTAAATTTTTCAAGATTTCTTTTTTTAATCTTCGTTTGTTTAAAATTTTTATTGGCTGCCAATAGTTCATTTTGTTATTATTTGTTTATAAACTGTACACATTCTATTAGGGATATTACAATTAAAAATTCTTTTTGAAGTTTTATTAAGTGCATGAAAGCGGCTTTGTTATAAAAACAAAGAATTTCTTTATGCTTACAAGTAATGTTACTTCGTCAAACGGAGGAATGGTTTTTACGTTAAATGTTAAAATGCAAGAACGAAATTTTTTATTTACTTAACAATACTAGAGTTGATTACACTATTTAGTTTTATGCTTTTGTGTTTATTTAGCAAGCATTTGGTCCACAATAGACGTATTTTAAATGTTGTGAACATCTTTTATAAGTTCAAAAGACGTCTTTAGTCGGACCAAATGCCTGCTGAGTTATTCAGTTAAAAAAGTATTACACGTTTTTAAATGTTTTAAAATTAAAGAAAAGTAAAAAAAATCAAACCTAGAAGTTAAGATAAGTTTTAATAAATTATGAATAGGTAATAGAATGTAATTATATTGAAGAAACTATAAATTTATGATTTTATTTCAAAAAAAACATCAAAAGTGCATCACCTGTTTTTAAATAGAACGTTTTTATCTTGGCGGCACTTGTGGTATAAGAACTATTTTTTAGCAAAAACATGTACTTTCAATGGTTGCAATATGCATGAAACCTAAAGTTGTGAACATATGTTTTTATTTTATCTTTTCAAATAGTTATTCAGCTTTGGTTTTATTCATCAAGCTCTCATAATAAATGTCCAATATATATATATATATATATATATATATATATATATATATATATATATATATATATATATATATATATATATATATACAATATTTATATTCAAATTGAGTAGTTTTAATATATATTGATGTACTATAGGAAAATATAATATATGATGATATTATACCCTGTAAGGTGTGTGAAATTTTCTGCCGCCAAACTTCTTTAACTGTATATGCGCTTGGTACAGAGGAGCAAAGATGAATTTTTATCTTTAGTAAAAAGCAGGCAGTCCGAACGTGAAAAAGATATTAGGGATAAAAAATGCAGTTTTGCAGGTGAGGTCACTTCCTTAATTAGACAGAAGTCAACAGTCTAATCAGAAACCTTGGACATTATGGAAAGAGCGGCTTAGATCAGTTTTTTTGGAGTTGTTCATTACTTCATTGGTAATCACAAAAAACTAATGGAAGTTAGAAGTCAAAATGTAGATGCGAAATGTCATTTGAAATCCATATCCTCAGCAACCATCTCGATAAATTTATAGAGAAAATGAAAACTTACTCATTATAGCAAGGCCATTGCTTTAAAGAAGATAAACTAGACTTTGAACGTTGCTATAAAAGACAATAAAACAAGAAGATGGTTGGGAATTACATTTAAGTTGGGCAGTACCAATAGGAGTGTGTGAGTAAATACCCCCAGATTTAAAATATTCTGTCCGTTAACAGTAAATAGTAAAGTTGTCGGTAACAATTTTTTATAGCAACTATTAACACTAAAAGCTTGACTTAAACTGTTTTTAATTTTTTCAAACAACTAAGCAATAAATGTCTAAATGTTTGAAGTTGTTAAATAATTTTTTTTTTTTAACGCTATTATAAAAAAATAATTTTTTTTATAATAGCGTTAATAAAAAAATAATCTTTTTGTTATTTGACAGGACGCTGATGACCTAATTTGAAAAATTAGATTATTAGCGGGAAAAAAAAGGAACAAAAAACATGGAGCATAATAAAAGAGGAATAAAAAAAGATACAACAAAAATGTTTCCGAAATACTTAAAAACACATAAAAGTTATATTGCTGCCTTAAAACCAATATAATGGTTCAGCAAAGTCTATTAATAGAAATTGCTGATAAACTTAACAATTTCTTTACAAAAATTGTGAAAAAACTTGTTGACAAAGCGACTCCTGGAAAAACAAGTTTTGAACCATATTTAGAAAAAAATAATATTGTAATGGAAAAGCTTAAAATAACTCCCAATGAGGTTCGAAGCACCTTTAATTCCCTACAATCAAACAAAAAGCTTGGGCTTGGTAACATTAGCGCAAATGTCGTAAAAAGTGTCAATGATATTATTGAATATCCTCTTCTGCATATTTACAACATGTCTTTAAATCACGGGATATTTCCTGAAGCTTAAGATAGCTAATGTTGTTCCGCTATTTAAAAGCGGGGGCAAATCTATAACTTTTAACTGTAGACCAATTTCTATTCTACCCTTTTTCTCTACTAACTTAATTAACGACAAGCGTTATCCTACAACAATACTGTTACACAGTTTAAAAGTATAACTTGTGGGATCCCGCAAGAATTAATTCTATGGCCTTTGCTATTTCTTGTTTATATTAATGATATCTTCTCAATCAATAAACTCTACTGTGTTCTTTTTGCTGACGATACGCAAGTATTTTTTAGCCACAAAAACATTAACTTCATGTTTAATACGGTTAATTAAAAACTAGAAAATCTAAACGAATGGTTTAAGGCCAACTAACTCTCGCTAAACGTAGAAAAAAGCTAGTAAACTCTATTTACAAAATCTTCTGATTCTCACACCCCCTCCCCCTAACACTTCCTGAACTGCTTATCGACAAAACTGCACTTAAACCCAGTGGGCATCGACGTCATTCTCACGCCGGTGCGATGTTGGTTTAAGATTAGGAACGTCGCCAACGTAAAGTCAATATCGCACCAACGTGAGAATGACGTCAAAAATTACCCTCGAGTTGCGATGTTGAATCAACATCAAAGCGACGTAAAACTCGTGGACCAATAATATATATATATATATATATATATATATATATATATATATATATATATATATATATATATATATATACATATATATATATATATATATATATATATATATATATATATATATATATATATATATATATATATATATATATACATATATATATATATATATATATATACGTATCAAAGCAGCAATTGATTGCTGGATGAGCAGCAATCGATCAATTCATCTGTCAAAGTGTGCCTGATAACGCACTCACTGGCTCTGCCAGTTACAGCGTTTCCTACTAAATATCTAACTAACTAACTATATATATATATATATATATATATTTACATACATACATAAATATATAACTATATATATATATACATATATATATATATATATATATATATATATATATATATATAAATATATATATAAAGGGTGACCAGAAAAAACGGATACAAACATTTTTAATCATTTTTTTTAAACCAATAAAAATTAAGTAAAACAACGATGAATAACAACAGCATGGACCTTCCGCAATAATATACTCAGCTGGTTTCGAAGTGGCCTCCTCCTGCGGCGATGCATAAGCCCAAACGCGTCTTGAAATTTTCAGCGATGGGCCGCAAGTCTTCTGGCGACAATCGATCCCATTCCCGGCACAGCGATTGCTTCAGTGACTCTAAACTTATATGGCGTGTAGCACAGACCCTGGACTCCAAAATTGACGCTGTAATCCATCGGATTGAGATCCGGCGAATAGGGCGGCCATTCCGAAGACACGATGAAGTCCGGAAAATGGGTCCGACATCAGTATTGAGTCGTTTTCGCCTTGTGAGCAGGGGCAGAGTCCTGTTGGAACGTCCAATTCACATTGTCGAAGTATTGTTGGGCCCACGGAAGTACCATAGTCTCGAGAATGTCTCATCGGTAGACTTCTTTGTTGATATTGACTCCTTGATCCACGAAAACGAGGGGGGTCTTACCGCTAGCGCAGATTCCGCTCCAGACCATGACAGATTGCAGATTTTGACGGTGTTCGACAATGGCCGACGTGCCGAGAGCCTCAGCGAATCAGCTCCTGTTGTTTTGGTGGTTGTGGGACTCCTCGACGGTGAACAACTTTTCATCCGCGAACAGGATGCGCTCCCATTGCAGAGCAGCGTCCCGACGCTTGAGTTGGCGACATCTCTGGAGCTGCACACGTTTGTTTTCATGGGTGAGCAATTGAACTTTTTTGAGCTTGTAAGGCATGAGGTTAAGCTCCCTTTTTGCAATTTTTCGCTCCGATTCACGTTTCATTTTGGTTTCACGGGCAATTTTTTGCATGGAGACCCTCAAATTTCGCTTGATTCGCTTCCTGATGATCTGGCGGTTGGCGGACGTGTTGACAGTGCGTCTTCTACCACTTCCTGGACGGCAACCATCGTGGCCGAGCTCCTTGAAACAATTGACGGCCTTGGACACAGTTTGCTTAGGCACATTAAGCAAGCAAACAATATCACAGTGACGCATTTCTTTACAAAACAATTCCAAAATTGCACTATGTTTATTTGACATTCTAAAAAAATAATATTATTTAGAGATATCAAACTAAGAACATATATATACTAAACATAAAAACATGGAGAATCTGAAAACCAATAAAATTAATTGGATACCGTAAAAAACTTTATTATCAGGACATATTAAATTTTGTCTCCGTTTTTTCTGGTCACCCTGTATATATATATATATATATATATATATATATATATATATATATATATATATATATATATATATATATATATATATATATATATATATATATATATATATATATATATATATATATATATATATATATATATATATATGTATGGTCTATCACACGTAAAATTTTTGGTAACAGATGTTTCTGAAGCTCCCAAGACCCATTATAAATCACCTTTAAATACACCACACACAGAAAACTTTTTACACCTGGATATCTTTTTACAACCATAAATATGTTTTTACTTAGAGGAAAACATATGTATGTTATACTACAACAATTAAAGCAAAACATATTTGTTTTATACGTTAGCAACTAGAGGAACATATGTACATATGTAAATACTACCAAGCAAACAATAATATTAGAGTAAAAATACTTTATTGTAATAAAGTCAAATTCATATTTAATTTATAATAATGAAATACATATTACGGATAGCAAAAGGGGAAAAAAAAATGCGAGTAACAAATGAGAACAGGACAGATTTCGATAGGTATGTAAATACTCTTCATTATGGCAATTAAGACTACCTTCGAAAACGTTTTGCAAAAATTATTGGTGAGTCTGCAGCTTTGGAATATGTTCCATATAAAAACGTTGGTACAGTAAAAAAACAGTTTTATACTATTGACTTGTTTAAACTAATAAGCATAAAGATAGCGGAAGATATTATAGAAAAAACATATACTGATATCAATAAGTAAAACCGGAGGAACTTCAAATAACACCTGAACTGATTAAAGCTATAAGACACAAACTTGTCGAGTATTATTATAATAATCCCTTTTCTCAATATAGTGGGCTAGTAAATTTCTTCACATGTTTATAGCCGGGGTATTAGAAGATATTGTAGATATTGTAAAAAGTAAAGAAGTAAATAGAGCTGAAGAGATATGAGAGAAATCGAAAAGCTAAAAAGATAATGGAACAAAACAGCTGACATATGTAGCAAAAATGCTGGTTAGACAAAAAAATACCATAGCTTTTAAATTTCTTAAAAATCCCAATTAGAGAAACAATTTTTAGGAAACTTCCTAAGAATTGTAAAAAATACATCTTAGATGCATTTAAGGAGTAACCACTCGAAGAGCTTAGTAAGCTTCGTCGCCAAGAAATGATTACTCTCGATGAATGGTTGAAAGAGGTAGAGACATTAACAGCATTACCATCACCTAAATCACCAGTCAAGCCCTTAATTGTGTCAAAGCCATTGTTCAAGCCTGAGTTTCCCACAAACCTATTGGCCAGGCTAGACTTTTTGCCAGAATAGTTGGTTTAGCAGCCGAAGCTTCTAGCAAAAACAAATAATCGGCTAAGAAGCAGGAGCTTTCAGCTAAAAGCAAACCACCTTCTACTGACGAATTAAAAAAGTTGTTTTCCGATGGCATGATCAGCTAGAAAGAATTTAACAAAGAGCTTGACACACTCCTGTCAATGCTAAAGCCTAAACCTTTGCCTATAGTTCTGAAAGAAAAGCTAACCGATGCGCAAACAAAAGAGAAGAATGATAAGCTTCACAACTTTTTTACGAAGCTAGGTTTACTGAAACCTTAGGATGGCTGACCAGATTTTGAGATCCGTAAAAAAGTGGCCAACTTGCAAATTATATAGCTGAATTACCACGAGGTTGTAGACTTAAATTAGACGCTCTTGTATTTATAAATGAGATAATACAGAATATCAAAGAATTAATTGAAAACAAAAATAGGGATGATGGGCAAAAAGTTACTCTGATTTTCGTAGCTAAAATGGAAAAAGCTACATTTAATATTGAGAATTTTTATGATGAAAGTGAATCACCTAAAACTGTAAAACAAGCTGTTTACCTTAATTAAGATAATATTAATAAGACGCTTGATACAACTCCAGCGAAAATTAACGAACTACTTGAAAAATTTGTCAACGAGGGTTCTGGTTGGCGGCTCAATCGTTGAAAATCATTACAAATTTTTTTGCAAAATATAATCCATTTTGAGGAAATAGCTGAAACACCAGTAAACATCTCAAAAAGACGTGTTATAAATGTTAAAAGTATGGATAACCGATGCTTTTGAGTGGGCTGTTCTTAGTGCATTGTATCCTATTGAAAAGACTGTACAACAAAGTACAGCCAACACCTTGGAGAGCTAAAATTCCTTAGAGAGCTAAAAACTCAAACACCTTGGAGAGCTAAAACACCTTGGAGAGCTAAAAACTCAAGATGACTCTGAAAATTCTCATTATGTATGGATTAAGAATTTGGCTTGAATGCTTTATTTTACAAGTAGAAATTATAGATTCAAACATCTTTATCGAAAATGTTTTTATATATTTAGTAGTGTTAATTTATTGGAAGCTCATCAAAAGGATTGTCTTGGAGTTGAAGAAATAGCTCAGTGTATGGTAATGTCAGAAAAAGAAAAAGATAACATCTTAAAGTTTACAAATTATCAAAAGAAAATGCTTCTTGGCTAGCCTTCAAAATAATTGGGAAACAATAAAGGTTTTTAGAAAACCAGAGAAATTAATTTGGGCTAATGATTACAAGACCTCATTTGATGAAGCAATAGTTTGCTACATTTGCAATAAAAACCACAAAATCTTCACCTTTTTATGCAAGCTCTCGGTGAAACAGAAAAAGGTAAGACCAGCTGCATTCCAAACACTCTCAATAAATACGTGACCTTTGGTTTAGATCAATTGCAATTTATTGTTAATATTAATTTATGAGTTGGTCACTTGACGCTCTAGCAAAAAACCTTGAACAGGACGATTCAAAGATAACTTGAATTGGATTAACAGAAAATAAGCTATTACTGCTGAAACTCAAGGGCTTTTACCCATAAGTATAACTTAATGCTTTGACAGATTTAATGAAACATGCTTATCACCTCATAAAGTATTTTATTCAAAGCTATCAAGAAGTGGAATTGAGGTTGAAGACTATTAACACACGCAAAATGTCTGGAACGTTTTCGGTTGCAAAACTTTTGGCGAACACAATATTTATCTTAAGACTAATGTAAAACTGTTAGCCAACATTTTTGAACAATTTAGAACTATTAGTATGACCCATAACGGTCTTAATCCTCATTATTTTAGTGCTTTAAATACCCATTACGGCTCATTACTTTAGTGCTTGGGTATGTCTTGGGACGCAATGTTGAAAAAGACAACAGTTAGTTAGATCTTCTTACTGATGTCAACTTTTATACCTTTTGCGAAAAAGAGGCAGCGTCTCAAAAATGAGTAAACGCTTTGCAAAGGCAAACAGTCCTGGATATCAAAACTATGATGAAACTAAAGCAAATACATGGGTTATTTCTTTAAGCTAATAAATATATAAGGAATTTATATTTTTCAAAAGTTATATTGAGGAATTTTTTGGTATTAATTTGTTATACAGGTAAGGACCATAAATGCTATAGAAAATTGGGATAGTTTTCTTTTTTTTTTCAAGGGTACTATATAGTTTCCAGTTGCTCTAGTGCAAAATTTATTTATATTAGTTTTAAAAAAATTATTTATAAATCGACTTGGAAAAGTTCCCATTTTATGTTTGAACGTAAACAAAATATTTTGATATATGTAGATTTGGTCAATGTTTATAGCATTCATCTGTTTTAGTAATTGGTTTGCATGAGTAAGCTTGTCTTTATAAAATGTAATTTTTAGTTTAGAGCTTAGTTTAGTTTGATGGGTACTAGCCCATGCTATATTGGCATATGATAAATATGCCAATATAGCATGGGCGTATCTATCGAATGCCAATATAGCATGGGCAAGTACCCATTAAACTAAACTAAGAAAAAAAAACGAGGGAAGTAATGATAGAAATCATTGGTAAAAATAAAATAGTTACTGATATTTTGCCCTCCAGAATAACGAAAAACGATACTGAGTACAAAGACAAAAAAGATATATCAGAAATATTCAATCATTACTTTGTAAACACTGGCATTAAAAATAAAAGGCTCAGAAAAATCAATTTGAAATTATTTTAGTGACTTTGAAAGTTCATTGCCAGATAGTGATCTAAACTTAGATGAACTAGAAACAACAATCAAATTAATCAAAAAGAATAAGGTCGTAGGTATTGACGGCTTCTCTGGCAATGCTGTACTTGCCAGAGATGTTTTACTTTTGTTTTTTCTGCAATAAAAAGGCCTATTTGTATTATCTTCAGCTCTTCAATTAAAAACGGGATATATAAAATTTAAAACTTCTTTATTTTTCCTTTATACATAGCAATATAAACTATGTATATTTAGTCATTTACTTTTGCTTTAAAATCGATATCATTTAAGACTTCAAACAACAATTGCTTTTTTTTATTGAATTGTTTGCTATTAGAGCACAAGAGAAGTCTTCGTTACTTAGATTGCATGACTTAGTTGATCTTCGTTTGAAATATGGTAATTCAACAGGATTTTTTTGAGAGAATACAGACTGAAAATGTTGGCTAAGAATACTGGCTATTTCGTTCTTATTTTCGTTCAAGTTTTTGTGTCTAGTTTAATCTCTTAATAACTGAATTCTTTTTTTTATTTTCTTTTTTTATGAGCATAGAAAAGGCATAGAAAAGTTTTGGATATGTTTTTGACGTTTTTTCTATATTTGATTCGTATTCACACACTGCATTATCAATTAGTTTTAACACTTTTTACGTTGTATTATATACAGATTATTTATAAAGTTTAATTTATTTGATGAAAAAAACTTGAACCATAGTCTCTTTTTTAAATTAATTTTTTTCTTTAATTCTCTTGTTAGCCATAGTGGGCTAAATTTTGTGCGAACTTTTATTGATGGTACAAGTTTGAGGCTAATTCATTATAGATTTAGTAAACAGTTTACAATATTCGTTAGATTTTTTTATTTAAAAATAATATCTGCCAATCAACTTCATTATAAATCGTGACATGGTTAAGAAACTAGATTTTCTGTATAAAATTTTTTTATTAGTTATATTTAGATGGATAGTGTTATTCAATATAAAATCATATACTAATACATTATAACCTGTTTTTGAATTGCCCAATAATGGTTTATGTTGGCGGTCTATATATGCAGCCCAATAAAATTGTTTCACTTGCTTCTTTTATTTTGCACCAAATATGCTCAATAAATTCTATATTAAATATGATATTAAAAATTTCAGAAGATTCAATAGTTCTTTTAATAAAAGTACAAACACCACCCCTCTTCAACAATCATAACTTCTATATATAGGGGAAGTGGGGCATAACCACCCCCGTAAAATTTGGATTAATGTTATATGAGAATAAAAACGGAATGTGTTTCTTTAACAGTTTATTTCAATAACTGCATTATTAAGCTTTAAACTGCTGCAACTAAGAAAAAAATAAAACGGTTTTTGAAAATTGTGTCACACAAAAATTACACTTTGTGAAAAAAAACTGTTATGCCCCATTGTGAGGCACAACCACACCCTCATAAAAATTGTTAGAGGTATACTTTTTGTAGTACATTTTCTTTATAATTGTCAATTATCGATTAGTAAGACGTTTGTATTTTCTAACTATATTTAACTATATGATTAAAATAATAATTCAAAAAATATCAAAAGTATTCAAAAATAATAAATTAGTTAATATCATTTAATACATATAATAAAGAAAAAAATAAAAATAATAATAATAAAAATAATAATAATAATGACAATAATATATATATATATATATAATATATATATATGTATATATATATGTATATATATATATATATATATATATATATATATATATATATATATATATATATATATATATATATACATATATATATATATATATATATATATATATATATATATATATATATATATATATATATATATATATATATATATATATTTATTTATTAAAATTAAGAATTACACAATTATATACCTACAATATATAATAATATAACAACCACCAGATATACATAAATATAACAAGATATCGATTTATATTCTTGGCTTTATATTTTAATCAAATACTCATTTATAAAAGTTTAATTAAAAAAAATACGAAATCTAATTTTTAACTTCTCAAAACAAAACTTTTTCTATTCAAGTATTCACATAAATGCATTCAGGTGTGACAATTGTAATTATTGTCATTCATAATTATCTAACTATGATAAATATCAAAAGTAGACAGTTGTGTCTCTTATGCCTCTATGCGGAAATAACGCTGTGTTATCAGCGATATTTCATTTGTTTAACACTAAATTCAAATATTGCTATATCCTCAAAAGAAAAGTCTGGAAAAATATGATAAATATATTTTTATCAAAATAAACATTATTATGCACAACTTCTCAGAAACGCAACAGGCACTCCTTTTGAAGTAAACAAAATGAGGGTAACGGTTTTACCAACGCAAGGTATGTTTGTTGCCATATTAGATAATATTTTTTATAAGGAAATGTTAGAAAATGGTTCTGCCTCAATATGCAGTTATGCCCCCACTTCTCTTATATTGTAGCCAGATAAGTCTAAATACGTATCAGAACAAAGTTAAGTTTTGCATACGTTATACTATATTATAACGTCAATATTTAATGTTAGAACTTCGCTATTAAATAGCGACAGTTTGACTGGGTTGTTAATAGAAGTTGCATTTGTATACCAACATTTTAATTTCATCAATTGATTTTTTTATTAAGAACAATACATTGACTTAAATTACTCTTACCATTTTGGTTTCGTATTTGGCTAATTTGTTCTGATTTTTTTAACTTTAATATTTCTGATTCCAAATCGAAAGGGTTTGTTTTATTCACTTTTGAACTTAATTTTTTATTTAGTTGATTTTATTTCGAAATCAAGCTCTTTGTATGTTTTTTTCTAATTCATTCTGATCTGGATAAATTGAAACTTTTTTTAAATTTAATAACACGGAATTTAAAAAATGTTTCAATGGACTTAAAAGTTATTCAAGCTACCAGAAGTTTGCGAAGTGATAATCGTTAGAGGTTGGCTGCAAGAGCAGGTCCAACTATGTTTACAATGCGTTTTTGCACCTTGTCTAAAAGAGAAAGGTCATTATGGTAAGATCCGCCTAAGATACGGTAACAGTATTCCCTACAAGGTCGGATTTGAGATTTATAGAGATAAAGAATAGAATCCGGAGTAAGAGAGTGTCTAGCACGATAAAGAGATGCAACCTTAGTAGATGCTAATTTTGAAAACAATTCTCTCTTTTCGGGAGAATAGTTTTGTTGATAGATATGGAAGTAATGGTTTTGATTGGACATTGTAGCAGCACAATGTGAGAAAAACTATGGAGAAGAGTGAGGCTTGACTTAAAATTGTCGAGAGGGAAGAAAAGATTCCATGCCAGCCTGAATCCACGAAGTTATGTAAGAAGCACATTTATCAACAGGAAGATGAAAGATTTAAGAAACACTTAAGGGTGAATATGAAGAAACTGAGCACTGACTAGGATTGGAAACAAGAAATGTTTAAATGATTCGGGTTGTCTGGAAACCCAGTTTTAGAGTTGACTATTGGAGTTAGAGATCGAGAAAGGCAAAAATTTCAAGCCTTAACGCCTGTAGAATCACTGACACTAGAGCCAAGCCATTCAGTGTGATGAACATTAAAGTCACCAACAACAACAATATTGGCTTATGAATAAAGAGAAAGACCTGGATCAATTTGATCAGAAATAACATCGAAAAGAGTGCAGGCTTGAGAGAGCTGAATAGAACAAAGAGAAAGACAAAAGATTGAATTGGTGCTAAAGGAAATCACATAAAAGAATAGTCTGTGGATTCAAATCTATTTAACCAACTAATGGATGAATTTTTACGAATATATATGTCTAGGTCAAGCATGTCTTTACAAACTAAAGGAAGATAACCATCAACACTAAGATCACATGATAAGACAGACGAACTCAAATTAGTCTCATAAAAAGCAAGTAGGTCTGGGCCTGGTGAACTTTGCAAGAGATAAGACTCAACAGAAGAAAATTTACTTCGAAGACCACGAATATTGGTGAATGATTGGTTTAGAGAACTTGGTGATAACAATGGTTTTTTGTGTTTTATGGTTTTTGGTACTCTAGTCATTTTGAATTTTGTTAAAGAACTTGACTCAAAGCATAGATAGTACTCAGTACACTATTTAATAGTTCAAAAAATCGCCTCACTACTATTAATAAGCCCTAAGCCGTAACAAAGGGCTCCAAATGTGGCCTCGACAATGCACAACAAAAGTACGAACAGGAGCACCATCCATGTGCAACATGGCAACTGTTAGTAATCTGATATTTTACAGCTGTTGATGGAATCAGTCTCTTTGAGAGCTACCACAGAGTTCAATAAAACTGACTACCACCCGGCCTCAGAACCATAAAACTAAGTTTTAGAGCTGTATTTTCATTAGGAGATAATAGAATGAGTTGCTCAGTCATAAAAATAGAGACACAAGCAAAACCCATTCAATGAGTTATTATAAATACATCTGCGCCAGTCTAATAGTTGAAGATGGGGTGCGAGACTGGTCAACAGATAAAATCTGTTTACCCCTTAAGTCTTTGCCTAGGAGGCCTTCTACAAGACAGTAGCCGGATGCATTTAATATCTGCCCAATATGAGAGTTTTTATCGAGACACCATCTCTAGCCTTTACTCAACCAAGAGCCCAAAGGCAGGGGGTATTTTAAGTCGGAGTTGGCTTCTCCTAGTTTTTGTCTAAAAAAGCGTATTATACAAGGCAGCAGGACATGAAGCAGGTTGTACTCGATTACGTGTTACAAGTAGCCGGATAACCTGACCTGACTAAAACTCGGCCATTTAGGAAATTTTAATTAAATTTGTATATAAAAAGCAGTTCTTGAGGGAAAGAATTGATCTTATGTGAATCTTCTCATTCTTTTAATGACATCAAATACTTGTATATTTCTTTTGGTTATTACCTACTTCAAAAAAATTCTCCAACAAGAAATACTAAGAAATTATTTGTAGCGTAATAGTTTATTATTGTCAAAATCTTTATAAATTAGGAATAGAAAGTTAGAACTATGTGTAAATAACAAATTTAATGATAAAAAATTATCTATAGCTCACTATAGTTATAAAATAATTAACAAACAACTTTGAACAATTGCGTCTAAATTTTCGAGCAAACTTTAGAGATTTTTTTCTCCTCTTTTTCTGTACACAATAATTTTTTTTGTTTTATAAAATTTAAATGTTATAAAAGATAATCAAAGTTTTTAAAAAATAAAACAAATACGTTGAAATATTTATTTAAAGTCAAGTTAAAAATTTTTATTTTGAATCTTGTGTTAAAGTTGTTCCTAACCAAAAAATGTTGGTTGCAGTAAACCTAAAATTTCATTACTTGCTACATAATTAACTGCACAAGCGAAAACGCCTTGGC
Source organism: Hydra vulgaris (assembly GCF_038396675.1). Lineage (NCBI taxonomy): Eukaryota > Metazoa > Cnidaria > Hydrozoa > Anthoathecata > Hydridae > Hydra > Hydra vulgaris. The sequence continues at coordinate 19,207,017 of NC_088928.1, forward strand.
AAAAGTTTTATATTATTTGAATCAAGCCTACCATGTTTGAATGAAGAAGCAAATATACAAAATCTCTACCATAACGTGTTAATAATAAACAAATTCTCCACCATATATCTCCATATATCTCCACCCATAAATCTCCAAATAAAGAAAATCTCCACCATAATTTGATGTTGACTTTATACAGAAAGTATGAACCAATACATTTTTTATATTCAATTAGTACAATTAGTATAAAATTACAATTAGTATAAAAGTACAATTAGATACAAAATGAATACGAGCTTTAGAATTCATAAATGTTTAGACTAAAAAATTATCAAATGCAAACTTGTTTTGTTCTTCTTATACAAATGTTTCGGCCGTAGTACAAAAAACAATCTGAGTAAGATGTAACAGTACACGAACTAACTCCTTCTCTAAATCCGTTTATATCCTTTTGACTATCACTTTTCTTCAATAATTTTGCGCAAAAATGATTTTGACTCAATAAAACTATGACAAAAGTAAAAATAACGGTAGAGTTCATTTTTAACTTTCTTTATAACATAAAGTTTTTTAACATATATTTCTTCTTAGAACGATTTCTTTTAATTACAAGAAAAAAAAATTATAACTTTAACTAATCTAAAATTATCTGAGAAATATTTTCTTGCAACTATTACATCAATTATAATTTAAAAGAATTATGAATGACGTAACGAATGATATAATCTATAAAAAATGATAATAACAAAGGAAGACCTTCTTTTTTTTCCTTTTGTGTTAGATAAAATGTACGTCAATTATCAATTTAGGAATTTTAACCAATTGTCGTGATTTATGTAATGCTAGTTGCAAAGCAAAATTAAATTTTTCATATCAGACCGGATATGAGATATTGGATAGATATGTTAACAACCAGCCGATTTAAACACAAGTGTGGTGTATTTGTATCCAGTTTACATAGGTACGATATCAGCTTTAAATTTGGTCAAATATTTACACGTATACTTTTTTATTTATTTAATTTTTACTCAAATAAAGATACGTTTTAAAACTTTTTAAACATGGACACGATAGTTTATTCTAACGTAAAATGCTAAGCAACTTGAAGCTCTTAAATAAAATTAAACAAAATAGCGTAGTAAAGAAGTATGACAAATTCATCTTTTCATTTCAGTTGAAATTGAATATATTTTTATATATTTTATTAAAGTTGAGAACTTTAATAATACTTCAATTACCTTGAATACTTTTAATTTTTTTTGTAAAGCCAATTCAAAATTCCTTAGCTCCAATACGGACATCATTTTAATTTATATTTAATTTATATATTATAATATTCAAGCCATATATTACTTATGCCCAGCCTCTCTTGTTTGAAATAAAAGTTCTTGATATATTTTAGCTCAATGTCTATGAATTGTTTAAAAGCAATTTACGTTTAAAATATTTTTCGTTTTATGTTTTATTAAAAGTATCGTCAAAGACTAGCCACTATAAATATTCCAGTCTTACCTGACCGGAGTTTACTCCCAAATTCCATCATATCTTTAGCACCTTTGAGCAACTTTAATACACCACTAGATTCAATTTTTTCTGAACGTTTATTAGAGGAAAAAAGAACTGACTTTTCCCAGAGCGGAGCTTCGTTAGTTGCCCTGCTTGCAAATGCCTAAAAATTTGTGATAAATTACTTATATTGTTATGTACTTATTTAAATCTAACTCCTCCCCAGTTTCTTTCCATAACTTATTTAACGTAAAAAATAAAAACAAATACAATTTAAAAAGTGATAACTCAATTCGGCTACCATTTTCTCAAAATAAATTAAGAAAACTATGGAGCAAAGAAATGCTCTATTTTAGAAAGCATCTCATATAAAGCTAAGTAGTTTAAAACAGTTTGATTTTTCATGTAAATAGAATTGCCTCTCATAAAAAAAAAAAAAGGATAAAAAATCACTTTTTCTTTTGACCAAATCTTTGATTATTTTTAATTAACGGACTGTATTATTTACGTATTTATGCATTTTTATGGACTTAAATCATTTTTAAAGTATATGCATTTGAAAATGTTCTTAAATATTTACACAATTATATTCAACACCTTATGTGTATTTATGCAATTGAATTTTTAAATTTTTACTTTACACAAAAAATATATTTTTTGCAGTGAGATTAACTTTTATGGTGATGATTTTGTGACAAAATATGGTGATGATTTATGGTGATGATTTTGTGACAAAATATGGTGATGATTTATGGTGATGATTTTGTGACAAAATATACATCCCTGGCCAAGAATAAAAAAATGAAAGAGTATTTTTTTAGGGTATCTGGCTTAAGTTCTCTCACCCTACCTCCTCGATATTTTATTTTTATGTATAGTATTTTTCGAAAAAAAAAATAGTTTACATGAAAATAAAAAGTTTATTCTTAAACATTATTTTAATTTAATGACGTAAAAAATCAGCTTAAAAGGACAGTGTATTAAAACCTTATGGATTTATTTTTTCTTTGCCTTTTAAATTAAGTAACTCCTTCTGCTCATAAGATTACTGCTGAAAAGCGGTTAAATATGTTTTAGATCTTTTAAATTTGCAAAAAGATTTTTTTTTTCAGTTACCACGGTAACATGACGGGTCAAATATAGTATAAGTACTTTGATAACTATATTAGCTATTAAATAGTTTTGTTATACAAAAGTTAACTCTGACGTAATAAAATTTTATTTCATGATTTATGAATTAATATAGTTAATTTATGTTTAAAAATAAATTGATAAAACGTTATAATTTGAAATACTGCTCAAGGTCACTGGTTAAAGTTAATCAATAGTTTGAAAACTAGGGTTTATAAAAAATTATTTATTATAAACAAATATTTTTTTTTAAGTTTCAAATTTTAATAGAGCGGAAAAGTTGCATAATGATACAAATAGTAACTATGCCAAATTTTTTTTTAAATTTTTGATGTCTTCTATTGGCGCCAGGGGTTGTTATTTTTACAAAAACATGTTTCCTGCCGTTTCTTAAAATAAAAATAACAAACTCTATGCGTATACTAGATTTGTAATAGAATTTAAATATAACACAATGAATCAAAAGTGTTTAGGATCTTTTAAAAAATATTTTTATTCTTTAGTTGCAGCTAGAGGGTTTGATTTTCACGAAAAAACACTGTTCCGTGAGTTTTTGTCAAACAAGCTCTGCAGTCCATAATAAACCAGGGCCGTTTAAAGGGTGAGTCACCCGAAGAATTTGCTCGGGAACCCGGCCTCCAGGGTGCCCCAACAGTGCACTGCAGTGGTTGACTGAAAAGAGTCAAAGAAAATTTACCCGCAGAAATGTAAAAAACTTCTGTTATTATTTTTTTTCACTTCTTGTTTTTTTCCCCAATCACTTTGTTCTTACGCCTCAAATCAAACAAGTTACAAATGCAACAATAAAGCAAGCAAGTTTTATCATAGTCAATAGAAATAAATCTACCTAAATTATTACTTAAATCTAACTTATAAACTGATCTTGAATTTTGTGGAAAAAGTTGTCACGTGATTAGTTTAGTAAAAAACTCACTTTAGTAAAAAAACTCACAAAAGTGGCGTCTTTAGAAAAGCTTTTTTTACAGACATTATAAATATATTAGAGCAAAGTATCTGAAAAACTGAAAATGAAAAGCAATGCGTTGGCAACAAAGAAATAGTCACTGGAGGTGTTTCAAAAAGAATACATGCAGTTGCTAATCTAGCATCGAAGCAATTAATTTATCTTTAATATGATGTTGCAAAACATTTCAAACGGACTCCATGTTGCACAAATCCTCTTAAAAGTCTTGCTTGCTAAAGCAAATTTGTTGTGCTAGATTCACATCATTAGGGTACAATTTTACAAGTTTGGTTCCATTTCAGTATGCAGTATAATGATGATAAAGGTTCAAAAATTTGAACAAATCAGTAATCTGTTTGTAGCCCTTGAAGCGTGACTGCAGTAAATTGCATTGTCAATAATATGAGCTATATTTTTGATAATAATATTTTTGATATTTATAATAATATTTTTCAATATTATAAACACTTGATTTAACCCTATACTCAGAGCTATTTAGAATTTATATTGAATATAATTTAGTATAAATTCAAAATACAGAGGAAAGTAAAAGTCATCACTTAAAGCCGCAGATTGTCTAAATACTGTTAAGTCAATTATTTTGCAGATTGTCTAAATACTGTTAAGTCAATTATTTTGCAGATTGTCTAAATACTGTTAAGTCAATTATTTTGCAGATTGTCTAAATACTGTTAAGTCAATTATTTTGCAGATTGTCTAAATACTGTTAAGTCAATTATTTTGCAGATTGTCTAAATACTGTTAAGTCAATTATTTTGCAGATTGTCTAAATACTGTTAAGTCAATTATTTTGCAGATTGTCTAAATACTGTTAAGTCAATTATTAAGGTTTGCGAAAAAGAAAAACTAGTATCATTGAAAACTAAATCTAACTGAAGATGGGAAAAACTACGAGCATGAAAAATTTATGACAGATGTCTTGTTTAAGTACAATTCATGTTCTGCTAATGGACGATTTCTTTTATTGAGTTCGAAAGTTTTGATTAGATACTTCTTCCTAAGAATTGAAACATGAGCTGCCATAAAGTTGAACCATGTGCAGAATATTTTTCTAATAAAAATGTTGAAATTGATGATTCATAGTTGTTTGATCAGTTTCTGAACATCACAAAAAATTAGCTTGTAATGGATGAAAATCAATTATGTAATAAATTGCTGGCTTATGAAAGGCGGCCCAAATATTTTGAAAGTTGCAGACAAGTCAGACAGCAGAACTTTACTGAGTTATTCAAAATTCTTAGTTTTATTTTTATACTATGTCACATAATGTTGAGCATATTTTATGACGGTTGTGGTTGCATTGATGCAACCACAACCGTCAAAGAAGTAAGACGACTTACTAATTAATTCGGTGAATGCTACATTGGCTGTACAATACAATCATAATCGTCGTGTAAATAATAGCATGAAGTAAAGAAGAACTACTGCATTCTTGAAAAAAATGAAAGGTTCTACTAAATATTCTTATTCCTAGAGTTAATAAAAATATACTTTATTGTAGTTTACTGAATTAAAGCATACATAATTAGCTTTTTTTTTAAAGTTTATTTTACAAAGTATATATTATATGACCACTAATCATTTTATTAAAAAATACACATTATTTATATGAGAGATTTTTATTTAAAAAAAAATAATTTTCATTGACCCAAATACGATTTACCAAAATAACTGTTATTATTAAAATTCGGAGAATGGTTCACGTACGCCAATAAAACAAATATTATCCATATAATATTTGTTTTTTTGTCAAACGTGAACCATACTCGAATTTGGAGAAGGGATACGCTGTGGTTGTCTAACAGTTTTTAATAGAATAAATGTGTCCTCTTTTTGTGTTTAAGAAATATGGTTACCCTACTCCTTACTTCTAAGACAGATGTCACTTCCACTAGCTCAATGGAGCAAGAAGATGACGGTTACTGGTAATTGTGCTGACAGTGGCAGTACAGAAAAATTAACCGTATTTAAAGACAGTCAACTTGGTGATAGTGATACTATTTTTACAAGAATTAATAGCACTGTTGCAACCATTTGGTATTGGTGACTTTAAAACTAAAAATTTTTCCTATACTAAGCTGGCGAGATTTATCATGGCAGGCCACATACCCTTTCCACTGGATATGCCAAAGTATACTAAAAGTTACATATTTATAATGTCTGTTTTCAAAAATAGAATGCCAAATGGGAATATTTCTTGCAAGATTAGCTTGTATTTAACATAGCAAAAACAGCAGTATTTTGTTTTCCATGTCAATTAATTTCATCTCAAAATCAATTCCACACTAGACTTCATTCCTTGCAATAATTTAGAGTATAGGGATATGAAAAGTAGTGGAAGAATCTCATTAGTTGAATTTCTGACCATGAAAATTCAAAAGACTATAAAATGCTACATTTTTTAACTTACAGATCATGTATTCTACAGAGATTCACAGGCGGCAATCAATTTGTCAAAAAGTCGGCAAAGTGCTTTTCAATTATGGTTGATGCAAATCCTGATGTGAGCCATAATAAATAAACTACGTTGTCATTCAATATGTATAAGAAAAAGAACCTGGAAAGTTTTCAATTAAAGAACGGTTTTTATCTGTGCTGTGATCTATTGTGCAAATAATAAATAATAATAAAATAACAATAAATAATAAATAAAAAACTTAAAATAAAAATTTAATAATAAATAAAAGACTGGATTTGATATTGCAGGATTAGTTTTGGAAACTTTAAAAATTTGTTTTAAAGCTGTTTGACCAGGGCTATGACAATGGAGTCATCATGTCAGGACAATGGAGAGCTGTTCAAGCAATCCTACAAACAAAAAACCATTGTGTCTATTCTAATTGTGTGGACAGAATGCTGCTCAAGCTGTACAGATGCTGAGACTTTGTTTGAAACTTTTCAAACCATGTATACAATCTTCTCTGCTAGTTCTAGCTTCTCACATTGCTGAAAAATGTTGCAAGGGCAATCTTAAACAAAATGAGCTAGTGCATTTGCCATTTCTCTAATTTCTTAAGCCAAATAATTGAATCTTTAGAAAAAGTTTAGAGCTCAAATCTCACGCCTAAAACAAAAACTGAGTTGCCTTAAAATATATGAACTCGTTCAAATGTGTTCTTATGTCTGGAATTTGACTGAATATTCTCACATTGATTAATTGCTGCAACCAGGTCATTCAGGCAAGAAACTATTGATACTGAGGTGAAACATATTGAAGCATTGATTAGTCACCTCAAACCTCACTCACCTAGGGAGAAGTGACCAACAATTTTTAAAAAAAACCTAATAAACTGCAGATATCTAATTCACCGAAAATGAAGAATAAAGATTTTGCTCCTAAATTGAAGGATACTTAGGGCTCCAAATTCCCTTTCACGGCCCTGGAATAAACAATCTAAATTTTAATAGAGTAAATGAAAGTTTAAACTTTAGCTACAACTTCCATTTCATCCAATCAAAAATTATTTACGTCAAAATGGCTGCTGCAAAAGTTTTTGAAGTATATATATATATATATATATATATATATATATATATATATATATATATATATATATATATATATATATATATATATATATATATATATATATAATATATATATATATATATATATATATATATATATATATATATATATATATATATACATAAACATATACATATATGTATACATTTTTTTGTCTTTGTTTTAGAAACTGATCTGACATTTCCTGGCTATCATGATGATACACCTATGATACAAGGCAAAACTAGGAAACGAAAGTCAGCACCTAAAACTTGGACACAGAATGTGAGAAAGCAGCTTAGACAATCTGATTAGCCGTATAAAAAGAGACAGGGAGAAAATGCCCTATGCAAGTCAGTAACCAAAAAGAAAGACTGAGTAAAATCTTGTAAATTGGAATGTACATAAAATATCAGTGATGAAAAACAAACACGCATATGTGCTAATTTTTGGTCTATGAACGACACGCAAAAGAGACATTTTAACAGCCGAACTACTAAACGACTTTATAAGAAACGTCATTAAAGCATCAATGAAAAATCGCCAAAAGCGTATTCATTTTATTACAGCTTTTTTGTGGGTGATTTGCAAACTCGTGTTTGTAAAGATTTTTGCCTCACTACCTTAAATATAAGCAGCAGAAGAGTTTATTATTGTCATGAAAAAAAATGATGCTACTGGAAACCCAGCTTTTTCAAAATGGAGGAAACACACCAAAATAGTTATAGATAATCATCAAAATAAAGCGTTACAGATCGTATCAATGCATTTCCATGTGTACCATTACACTACTGTCGTCAAAGGGCAGGAAAAGAATACTTTGAAGCTTTTATAAATCTTAATAACATGTATCAACTTTACTTAACCTTTTGTGATGAAAAAAATACTGCCCCTTTTAAGAAGTATTTGTATAGTTTCATACTTGATTATCACTTTAACATCGAATTTCAAAAGTCAAAAGCTGATTTATGTGATACATGCTATGATTACCGAAATCTAGTAAATCCGACTGAGCAACAAAACCAAAAGTTTACTAAACACATTATTTCTTAGAATAAAACTCGAGCAGTTCAAGATAAAGACACAAATTTATAGATAAAAATGTGCCTTTGTATGCATCGATCTTGAAAATGAAAATGAATTTACTAAATTCAAACGTGGAAGCATTTTTTTACAAACAAAAACTTTCCAGATTTTAATTTAAGTTGGCATCCTAAATAACAAAGGTTCATGTATGCTAAAGCACGAAGGTTTTTTGGGTCGTGCAAACAATGATCTTGCATGCTTGCTAAAAAAGATAATTACTGACCACTCTGATATTAATAAACTCATACTATGGTTTGATTCTTTATGCCCCAAAATGGAAATAGTTTTATGTCCATTGCCTTACTTCAGTTTTTGATGTTACCTGAAAATTTGATTAATTGATTAAAGGTTTTATGAACTAGGGCATTCTAGCATGCAAAAGGTTAACAAAATCCAAATTCAAATTGATAGAAAACTTGCTTTTCTTGAAATATTTAGTCCCTTGGTTTAACTAGAGCAATTCCTGCAATTTGAAGAAGAAACTCATTTTTTGTTAATGAAGATTGGATTTCAATCATTTTCCAGCTTTTGCAGGCTATTTTAATTTAAGCTTCCCTATGGCCAGATCAAGCATCTAGTTTACAGAGCAGAGGTTTATTTATACTACAGAAATATCACTTTCTGATGTTTGTTCAGAAGCAAGAATTAGGTGTCTTTCTAACAATCCGCGCTCTTTGTCATCTGTGATATCAAGACCTATGGCAGTTTTACCAAGTTTTATATGCTATGTTGTTAAATGAACTTCTTTCTAAAATGTTATGCTTTTAACCAGATTGATTGATTTGATTAACTCATTCTTTGAAATATCATTTTACTGTCCAATGTACTTAAGATATTATATTGTTGGAATTTGTAATTAAATTTTCATTTTGTTGTAAAGATCTTGGTACATTCTTTAAGTAATATATTGTTTATCTTCTCTGTTGATTGGAATCTTAGACAGTTTAATGTATTTATGTAGTTTGCTCACTTGTGTAAAAAATTTTTTCAAGTAAAACAAATATGTACCTTAGAGTACTTTAATTGCCAAAATATACATTCATTTTGCAAAAAGATGTTTACAAAATACTAATTTATAATGCGTTTTTTACACAAGATGGAGAAAAAACAAAATAATATTGTATTTTACATAAAAAGTGCGTATTACATCTCCAAACCAAGTTGTAATAATTCAGACACCTGCTCTTTAAACAATTTAAAACAATTTCTTTTAAACTGTGGTTGTCTGTATCAAAAATTAACACTAATCAATTTTGTTTGCGTTTTTTGTGTTATTTAGTCTGCAGGTTCATTTAAAACTTTAAACTTCATATAACTTTTTTTATTTTAAAAACGTTTTAGATGATCTTGGACATAAGTGTACTGATGATCTTGGACTACTCCACAGTTGTTGTTGGACAGATGTAGTAATCTTTTACCTGTTTGTGTACTGTCTATAAAGTTAAATGTGTTGATCTAAATTAATTTTAATGTTAAAACTAATGTTAAATCTTGTAAAAATCAACTTAAGATAAAATTTTTAAATCAAATTAAAAATTAAGTTAAAATGCTGCTTAATTGATTTTTTTTTATTTAGAAAAATAAATTAATTTGAATTACTCCTATCATTTTGGTTTCTTATTTGATCAAATATCAGATTTGTCTTTGATCCTAGTTCATCATCATATAAGATGACTGATTTGCTCTGATCTTTTTAACTTCATTATTTCTGATTCCAAATCGAAAGGGTTTGTTTAATTCACCTTTTGAACTTAATTCTTCATTTAGATAATTTCTTTTCAAAAACCAAGCTTTTTGTCAACTTTTTTTTTAATTTATTCTGATCTGGATAAATTGAAAATTTTCAAAACTTTTTTATTGTTTGACAGCTTTTAATATAAATTTATCTGAATTATCACTTAAATAAACCAACAACTTGTTTCTATTGATGTTTATTTTATCGATATTTATCGATGTTTATTGATGTTTATCGAGGTTTATCGATGTATATCGATGTTTACCGATGTATTTCGATGTTTATCGATGTGTCATATCCATTTTTATTTTTAAAGCAATGAGCTCCTTTTATTTTATTAGGATTTGACAAAAAAAGTTTTTAAGAATCTTCTCATCGAATTCTTTTTATGCACGAACCAGTTGAATTTGGTATACCAGAAATAATAATAATTTTAGCAAGTTTCAGTAGCGAAACAATCTAATAATCATTTTTAGCAATAGACATCAGCAAGAAGGTAAGCCAAATTGTCTATCAACACAAAACATCACAACAATAAAAGCACAATCACAAAACTCACAGACCCTGTGGCACTAAACGCTCCGAATTCACACTAGTGTCACTAAGTGAGGGGTTAAAATTAATGATCATCCTGAAAAGCTCAGAGGTTGCTCTATTTGTAGATGACATAAGAAACATATGGACTTTAACCATCTTGTTTTAGAGCTGACTTGCTAACAGTTGTTACAGAAAGGTTGTACATAGCATTAGATGAAAGGAGCAAGGTAAATTCTACTTCTCTGGGCATCAAAAACTTTCTATAAAGTCTGGCATGATGAATTTACCCATAAGCTTTCTTCATATGTTGTATCTGGCAAAGTCTTTACAATGTCTTCACAATACTATTGATATTCCTATATTGATGAATAGCAATATTGTCAGGGTTTCATAACACATCAGTTGCTCGGAATTCGCTCTATTCATCTAGTTTTTCTGATTCATATAATTTGCAATTTTTCAAGTTGTGTGTTAATTGTTATCTTGGTATATAAACTTCCAATCAGCTGTTTTTTTGTTGTTAAACATGAATACACCAGCTGCAGCTACTGTTGTAATTTTAGGTTTTATTTTTAACCTGCAGTCATAGGAAGCAAAGTCACGTTCAGACACAACGTTAGTACGCTGGCAGTTTTGAGTTTCCTCAAGCACATCATCACCCAGATTGTAATATTTTCCTCCAGGCAATAGGTCTCTTAACTGACTCTTAATCATAACAGAATATGTGCAACATATAACTTCGAGACATTCTTGTGTTAAGGCATCCAAAAGAGGGTCATTACAATTAAAAAATAAATGATCAAACCCTTCATCTTTGGTGAGATATTTGACATCAAAAAATGTAGAACCACTTAACATTTTTGATGCATCAAAAGAACAACAAACAAAATAATTGAACATTTAAGACCAAACGGTATTCAAAGAAAAAATATGACCCTCCTCTTCAATAATACGAAAAAAGAGGTCCTGATATTAGTTTATTAAAAATTCCCAGAGTTCTAGTTGAAGCGTAAAAAATTATGCAGTTAATATCGTGTCTTATTGACTCATGAATTTATTTGAACCATCAAGATTAAAAACAAATTCTTTAAGGTGATCTTTATGTAAATACGTTGCTCCACCAAGTACAAATAAAATGTTAAAGCGATGATGCAGAAATGAAATTTTAAAATTTTTTGAAAACCTTTAAAAAAGCTGAAAAAAGTTTTTCAAAGGTTTTCAATTTTTTGAAAACCATTGAAAAATCTTTGAAAAAGCTGATCACCATATCTAGCTTGTAAGCTTTGAAAGTTCATACAAAGTATCAAAAGTGCAAGAGTTTTTCGAATTTTTAAAACCACCATGAATTCTACCTTCCTGCTCAACCACTTTTTCCCATTCTATGATTGCTTTTTCTGAGTATATTCCTAGATTGTGGACAACGTTTTAGCCACAAAAACATGATGCATTTGAGAAATTTTTCATTTTTTCATTTAAAGGAAGCTGATCATAGTTTTCAAAAAAAAAAAAGACAAAATTGCTTGTCTCCAATGTTTAAATTGGCAAAAAAAACTTGAATTAACTATAATGCGATCTGTCATCAAAGATTAGAATGAAAAAATAAGTTTCCTAAGATCATCCTAGTAGTTTTCCTTTTCAGGAGAAAATATCTGAGACATATCAGTGAGTAAATTTTTTAGCTCTACAAAATAATATTATGCCTCTCCCGAGAACATATCTTCTATCCCAAACGTGTAGCTACCAGATGATGTTGTGACTTGAAAGCTACTAACCTCCATAAAATAGTACTTTGTGCCATCTGTATAAAGAACATTGTTCGTACTATTCAATATAGTCTCTCTTACTTGAGCTTTTGATAAAAGGTTCATTTCACTAAAAAGCAGCCAAAGATTTTTTGGAAGTTTACCACATGAAATTCCAACCATTTTTTGTAGTACAGCTCTGATAACAGATTCAACATTATTAACAGAAACAGTTTTACTTAAAAGGTCGTAATATACTGATAACTTCATCATTATATCTACCTCCTTCATAAACGTCAGTTACATTTTTTTCAAATATGTCAACTCTTTATTACAGCTTTTCTGTAAAATTTTGAAAGTAATTCAAAATCTCCTTTCAGAATGAAACATTTGTTTCATCAGATGTTTTCAAAATAGTGTTTTCAATTTTTTCTTTAAATACCAGGCCTTTTGTCGATCTGATTGGGAACGCTTTCTAGCCAAATCAATTTCTTTTTCCAATCTAAAATTTATTTGTAACAATTGGTTAATCCTACAATCCTTTCTAACTTCTCTTTTGTTGACATTTTTGATATTATATTTTGACAAGATTGGAAACTGGGAGATTCTCTTCATTAATTTGCGTTTCAAGTCAGCGCTGTGCTGTAACTTTTTGGGGCCCTGTGCAGAAACTAAAAAAAAAATTTTTTTCTTTTAATTCGTAGTAATTTTAGGTATTGGAGAAGTTTTTCTAATTTATTTAATAGGGGACCCAGTGCGATTGCACTTGTTGCACTTGCGGTAGTACGGCGCTGTTTCAAGTAGAAAATCATCAGAGCCATTTCCTTAAGAGATGTATACAATAGAAGTTGGAGTAACAGAGCACGAAAAATCATCATTAGCAATTTGCAAGTTTACATCAGAAGATACAAAATCAGTAACTTGATTTGGAGCAATTTTACTATTGTGGATAGAAGTAGGGGTAGAACAAGCATCAAAAGGTAACAAATCAACATCATAAAATGCAACATTCAAAGAGAAAACAGAGCTTAAAAAATACTTTGTTAAATCAAAATTTTTGGCACGATTTAATTTTGCAATAAAATTGTTTTACTTTTGAAGGCATTTGATCAACATAACTCTAGATATAGGATATTTAAACAAGGATGTAAAAAGTACTGAAAACTGCCGCCATGTCAAGTTAAATTTATCTTTTTTTTAACAAATTTGTAAAAAATGGCGATTGGTTAAAACCAAATCTGGATTTTTGAGGGATACAATGCCTCAATTAATATTTAGATAATCCAAAACAGTGTTGGATGCTAAAATTAAAAGTAAACTTAATTTAAGTGACATAAAGAAAAATAAGGGGTGGATCATTACACTTTGGTTTCGATAAATAGAACTATTAAAATGAAAAAAATGTGTGCTACAGTATTCCTAATTTATAATTTTGACTTACTTCGTTGAGACTATTGTTAATGTGAACACCTAAAATAAGGGAGTTAAAATAATTATTACTAGAGTTCATATTATTTCACCAACAAACAAAAATAGTAAATAAATGTAAAAAGTAATAAAGGATTTCCTACACAATTTCATTTTCGTTAGCTTCTGTTGGATACTATTTTTAGGTTTTTGTTTTAAAAAAAAAAGTTTAAAATAAAAGCAACTTGTAGTTAAAATAGTAAAAATCTAGATTTTAACTTTCTCGAAGAATGCAGACCTTTTACCTGGAAAAAAGTAAAAGATTTTTTTTCATTTGATTAAAAATTTAAGAATTATACTTTCACTTTCAATTTAATTTTCATAATTTAACCAAAACAAACGCAAAAATCAAAACAGATAACGTCATTAAATGCGCGAAGAAAAGCATATATATACACATACTTTATATATGCAAATCCTTAGTACCAATTCTTTAGGTAAACTTAAATAAATGCTTGTTTTGAATAAAGGAAAGGCTTAATATGCCATTTCTACCTGGACATTTTTCAAAAACACTTTTTTTTCTATATAAATCAACCTTGAAGTTTTTAAACGCTGAGAACTAAAATTTTTTGTATAAATGTTAAGAAATGTCCAGATTCCATTAAATTCCTCGTACTTTTTTTAATAAATATGGAAAGTTTCATAAAAATTAGATGTGTTTAAGTTCTAAGGAACCCGTACCTTCAAAAGCTTCGTTTTAAAAAAACGTTCCGCAGCAAGCTTTTTTATGAAAAGTGGTCTCAAGATATAGATAATATATAAATGAAGCCATACAAACCTTAGTACTTTCTATATATTGTTGGAAAGAGGTTGAGTAACACTAACTGATGAAAAAAACCTCAAGACGCTTGCTTAACCATACAAAAAGATAAAAAAGAGGAAAGTTTGTGAAAATTACGTGTTTTTTGTCAAACGTCAAATGCTTTTTGTTAAGCCGTGGAATCGCTAACTTGGAGCAAATAAAAAATAGTTCACAATAACAGGATAAGTAATATTTGGATAACTAGCTATATTGTCAGAGAAATCTTTATCTTTAAGAAAATATGGATAAAAGTGACCTATAAAACTAATTTTTCTTAAACATCTTTGCTTTGCATTGTTATCAAGCTAAAACAAATAATCGCTTTCTGTTAACATAGCAGATATGCTATATCAACAGAAATGGCGGTATAGTTGATTCCCGTATAATTAGAATAAATTAATGACAAGGTAGGAACGGTGAATTATAGAGATCAGTGAGTTAATTAGCCCTATAAAGGGCTGTGTTTCTAAGAAAAAACACTGTTTCATTAGTTTTTGTCACACAAGCTTTGCAGTTCATAATGTACAATAAAAAATTTTAATAGAGTGGAAAAGTTTCTCTATTTTTAAACTTTAGCTATAACACTGTTCAATTACCTGATTCTTTTGTTTGTGTCTGGAACTGTCTTTTTGTGTTAAATAAAGACACTATTTTTTGCACTGCAAGTCTTGCACTGATGGAGCCATCTTTACTAGTCCGCAAATTTGATCTAAAACACCGCAAATTTGATCTGAAGCCTCGGTTACATGACATACTCCTTGAGTATGTTACGTATAACACACATTTAGAAGATTAACGTTGCTAACATTTCTATTAGATTTTCAACTGAGGTGTGAGAGGTAATCAGAGATTCATTGAGTTCACGTCTCTGCAATCAGTTAAGTCTATGTAATCTTTAGCTTCAAAATTGATTTCTAGTATGAGAACTTTCAAACTTTGTTTGTTTTAATAGATGCTTGCTTTCATTAATTGTTGTAATACCAATTTCCTCACATATAGACGAGTATCCGATATCACAATAAGAAGCATATTTTCTGGATGCGCAAAAAAAAACATTTATCTGTATCACTGGATCAATGAAAGTTTTTTATGTCACTACTGGCATACCTAAATAAATTAATGGTTGGCCACAATTGTCTAGCATCTTTTGTGCATAATGGGTTATATCTTATATTATAACCCATTAACTAACTAACTATTGGAAGGATATCACATAATTTAATTGACATATTAGTATGTTGGCAAGACATTTTTACTTAATTCTGCTGGTGAATCGAACCATTTTTAAGTAAGTCTGCTAATCAATATTTCTCCTTGTTGTCACTGCAGCAGAAAACAATTTCGACACTTAAATTTTCTTTAGCTGTACAACCAAAACTTACCATTTTAAATATTTTAATATAACATTATTAATCATTGCTGTAACCATTGGTTACAGAATGTTTGGTTTATAACATTTTTATTAGTTTTATTTTCAAAACAGAGACAACAAGTTAAAGCATCGATAAAACATCAATAAAAATAAAATGTGGCACAATAACTATTTATATCATTATGCAACATTTCCGTTTTATTACAATTTGAAATTCAAAAAAAAAATTGTTTTTCTCTCTTGTTTTTTTTTATTATTTTTTTCTATTGAAAACGATTTTGCTTTTCTTAGCTTCAAAATAATAGTATTTTAGGTTAAATTTTTATTCGCTCTTCATCTTTTACAACATTGTTTTTTTAATTTTTCTTGGGCTTTTAGTAGCCAGACCCTCCCTTGGCTGCGGGCTCTGCGTATTCGTCGCTACGTTACAGCATTTTATTTTGTTTACGCTAATATTTTTTTTAATAAAAAAATAAATTTTGCAAATAATATTTTTGAACGATGGTTTTTTTTTACTCAAAAAAACTATTTACAGTTCACACTATTAATTTTATTTAATTACTAAAAGTTTTTGATTAGTGAAAAAACAGTTCAATGTCGTTAAAGTGTCTATTTCGTATTTACTACTCCCAAAAACTAAAAGAGTAACGCGTGTCAAGAATAGGATTTTAATTCCGTGACATTATCTTTTATTATCTACCGAAAAAGCAATTAATATTAAGTTTTCATTAAAATTTTCATTGTTACGAAAATGTAGTATAATATTATAGTATAATATATAATTTTCTTTTATTATTGTAACAAAGTTTTATTTATTTAAATTGTAATAAATATTGTAATAAAGAACGAAAAAAAATAAATAAAAAAAATAAAAAAATATATCGCGAGCCGCAATGACGTTCTAAGAACTGCATGCGGCTCGCAAGCCGTAATGACGCTCAAAGAACCGCTCGCGAGTCGATATTTGGCTATCCCAGTATTATCCCAATATTATAGTATAGTATTATACTTAGTTTCCGTTACGAATATGAAACCAGTAACATAAGCATTAAAACTTTACTTTAAAACTTCAAAAATTACCTTTCAAATTCCGGTAAAATTGTCCGTGAAATTAATGTGTTTTTGATTTACGCCTGAATGGTGGTGAAGACGTTATCATGCAAGTATTAATTCCGAAAGTGAAATTAGATACACCAGCAGGGCACCTAAGTGAAATTAAAGTTAAATTAAAGAAGCTCGAAAACTTTTATATTGTAAGCTCTGCAAAAACTGCAAACTAGTTTTAGACTTATTGTTAAGAATAACATAGTATGAAGGGACTCAGGACTTGAAAGTCCGATAAATTGGTAAAATATCAACACTTAAGTGATGGTAGATAAAAAATTTATTACTACCTATGAGAAAAATAGGAATATTTTTTTTACTTTTTTGGCCCAAAATAGAAGAAGATCCCATGCACTGTTTTTTTTTTAGTTTACAATTACCACATGTCGTATAAAACAAACTTGGCATCTGGAAGAAGATAAAACTGATCTTGTCCCTAGATCCATACAAAAATTGAAGTTAAACTTTTTTGACAAAAAGGTTCGCTAAAAAAGCTATTACTTCGCAACCTATATTTATACTTTGATTTAAGGATGTATATATCTTTAAAAACATTTAATAATAAGTTATTGATACAACAAAACGTAAAACATAAGGTATTATAAATGTTAAGTTCATAAACATTTAAAACATTCATATCTTTAAATAAAGGTTTCGTATTTGAAAAACGATTTGAAAAACATATGTGGTGCATTGCATGTTTCTGATGCTGATAAAGACGTTGTAACTTACTTTTACCTGTACCTCCCCAGGCAATATTTGCATAGTTTATACAGTCATGAATTTTAAATTATTTTTGTTTAAATAGTTTCTAGCCTTATATAATATTCCAATATTTTTTGCAACTTTTGTTGATATACAATCAATATGAGTTTTTCATGACAGATTTTCATCAAGATAAATACCAAGGAACTAAAAAAGGAAGTTTCTTTAATTTCTACTTTGTCGATAAAAAGTTAAGGCAAATCTTTTGGCAAAAGACATTTTTGTTGTTGAGGAACTAAAGAAAAGAGAATTTTTTTTTTTTAAATGTCTAAAGTTAATTTGTTGCATTTGAACCAAGTAGAATTTGTATAAATTCCATATTTATATTAAAAAAAAGTTTGTTTATGTCTTTGTCTGATAAAAATAGATTGGTATCGTCAGCAAACATGATGCTCATAAGATCAGAAGCTTTATTTAAATCATTAATATATACTAAAAAAAAGAAGTGGACTAAGGATAGAACCCTGTGGAACACCACATTTTATTTCAAATAATGTTTTATTTTTGAGACTAATAGAAAGTAGTTCATCCTAATAGTAGACGAATTGCTTCCTATTTGACAAGTAGCTTTTGTACCATTTTATCAATTTACCATTTTTTCCGTAGAATTCAAATTTTTTAAGTAAAATATTGTGATTGACTGTGTCAAAAGCTTTTGATAAATTGATAAAAACACTAAGTGTATATTGTAATTTATTAAAAGACTTAGAGACTTCACGTGTAAACTGAACAATGGCTTGTTCAGTTGAACTTTTTTTTTAAAAGCCGAATTGGTTTTTATATTGTAAATTATTTGTAAACAGGAAGTTTTATGTCCATTTGTATACGATTTTTTCTAAAATTTTTGAAAACGTGGAGAGGAGAGAAATTGGGCGATAATTATTAATATTTGATTTTTCTCCGTCTTTGTGAATCGGGATTAATTTGGCAATTTTTAGTTGATCAGGAAAAACCCTTTGTTGTATAGGGGCTTTGAAGACTTTAAAAGGAATATCTTTCAAGTTTTTATAGCAATCTATAATTATGTTTCCGTTTATTCCGTCCGAGCCGATTGCTTTGTTTCTTTTTAGAGATTTGAAGGTTCTTTCAAACTCTTTAATTGATAAATTTAGCAATAAATCATAATGAAAAGGTATATTATTGGTAGATTTAAAAAAAATAATGAATAGAAATATCAGAAGAAGGAATCTTAGTAGCAAGTTTACTAACGATACCAGTAAAATATTTATTAAATTCATTTGTCATTTCATTTGGTTCACATACGTTGTTTTTTAAAATCATTTTTAGAAGGATATATGAGCAGGTTTATTATTTCTTTTAATATTTTTCATAACTATTTTCAGTCATTTTTATATTTAGTAATTAGATTAGAGTAATAATTTTTTTTTTAATTTATACAAATTTTTTCAAATAAAAGTTTGTAGCTTTTATAGATTTGTAGATTTGAATTGGATTTTGTTTTTAAATATTTTATATATAATCCAATGACTATTAAAGGTTTTTGGTTTTACAATTTTTTCAGAGAATGGAAATTTGCATCGTACATCGAGTAAAATGCATTAAAGAATTCATTATAGATTACATTTATATCATCATTGAAGTTTATATGATTCCATTCAAATGGAAATTTCCAATTTCATGTGTCATTAATCCCTTAACTTTTGATCTATTAGATATTTTGTCATATGATGCGCATTTTTTTAAATATTTTAAATGCCAAATTTGCCCATATACTCAACTAACCCCGTTCTACCCTACAGAATTTAGCTCCGCTCTACCCATAACAACATAACTTACTTTTATAATAACAATTTAACTACAAATCTGTTAGACAAGTTGCATAAAAATATACAATGGCTATTTATTTTTTTACTTATAATTTTATCTTTTTTACCTTACATTTACCAGACATTACATTACATACATTTAGCACGCTATTTTAGCACTACGTATTAAGTAGCCTATTTTCTTTTCCTTAGTATTTATCTTTACAATTGTTAGGTCGAGTGAATAAAAAAAAAAGCAATTGCTTTTACTCAAAATTTTTGAGTAATTGCTCAGCTTTACGAGAATAAAAACTTGAACAAATTTACGTAAAGCTGAGCCATTACGCAAAAAACGCTGAGTAAAAGCAATTGCTCTTTTTTATTCACCCGGTCTCTTGTATTTAAAAAAGAGTAAAATATGTCAATGTTGCCAACTGGTGGTCGACAGCAACAACATAAACGTATATTTTTAGTTTTTTTGGCTAAAGTTGTTAGCGACTTTTTATCGGCAGCAGAAAAACTCATGTCAGGCCTATTAATGGAACGCATTCTTTTACCTTCGTAAAATGAAACTTCACATTACGCATATACCAAAAACAAACGTTTAAGGTGACACAAATGCGTTTAAATTAACAAAAGTTGGTGCAATTCCAATCATAAACCAACATTAAATCAACAAGAGCAGCTTTAATATTAGCTTCATTAATAAATAGTATAACAATAACATATATTTAATGCATCTCTTAAAATGAATTCTAGATAATTTACTTTTTTTTTCTAAATAATTGTTAATATTAAAATAGTGTTTAAACTAAAACAAGTTTTTTTTAAACGTAGTTTTAATGTAGCGAATGTTACACCTGGTGCGAAATCAGCTTGCAACTAGCGAGCGATATTCGTAACAATAAAAAAAGCGATTTGGTCACGAGGATCGCTAGCTAAATAGGCAAGCAACTAGCCAGCGACAACTCGTAACGATAAAAACAGCGATTTGGCCACGAGTAAGTTTAACAAATTGTAAAAATTTTGTAATCGTAAAAATTTTGCGAGGCTGTAATTTTATGTAAATGAGACTATCGGTTTGAGTTGTATGAGGCTTGTTTTTAAATATTGTTCGTTTTTTATTTATAAATAATTTCGTTTTGTTACAAAAACTGTTTCATATATATATATATATATATATATATATATATATATATATATATATATATATTTATATATATATATATATATATATATATATATATATATATATATATATATATATATATATATATATATATATATATATGTATATATATATATATATATATATATATATATATATATATATATATATATATATATATATATATACATATATATATATATATATATATATATATGATGTGTATATATGATGTATATATATGATGTATATATATATATATATATATATATATATATATATATATATATATATATATATATACATCATATATATACATCATATATACACATCATATATATATATATATATATATATATATATATATATATATATATATATATATATATATATACATCATATATATACATCATATATACACATCATATATATATATATATATATATATATATATATATATATATATATATATATATATATATATATATATATTAGGGATATGACTTTTTTGCAACCTACTAGGCCTGTATCGTAATTCAATGAACTTTTATGTAAAAAGAACGAATAGATGTTTCATTTTGACATATTTTGAAAAAAGGTCACCCCAAAACCAAAAAATCGAATTTTCAATAGGTACACTTTTGTACAGTAAATGAATATTAAAGGCTGAAGATGTTGTAAGAGTCATACTCCTGTTGTTATTTTATTTATTTATGCAACATGTACTGTGATATAACAAAAAACATTATGTGATATATAATTATACAAGTATTACAAAATTAACAGTATCAAAGCGTCTAGTACAACAATATACATAACTGTCTGTGTCTATAGGCCTACTGTGTTTAGTACATGGGTCACATGATGCTCACGTCTCATAAAGAGTCTAGCGCTTATTACTTAGAATGAATCGAAGTTGCAGTTTGTCTTTCTTTCTGCAGGAAGCATACAGGTCTTGCATCACCTTGATTGCACGTTCAGCTATCTGATTACTTCGTGGTATGTCGATGACGGATGGCTCTTTCTTCCAGTGATTTTTGAATGACTGCAATGCCTTTTTGTAAGGCTTCAATACATCAGATAAATTCTTGAAGTCATTGTCATTGTACTTTTGACTACTAAACCAATGTTCTGCCCACTCATATGAAATGAACCTGCAAACCTTCTCCAAATTCTTTCTCGCTTCAGGCATAAGAATGAACGCCAGAATGGCGAGAATGGCTCTTGAGTTCCATCTGGCATTGCTCATATTAGGAATGTTCTGAAAGTGAATCAGAGGGAAGTTTCTTTGTTCTTCATAGAACCTAAACACTCTTGTTAAATGGTACAAAAACTTCATATCGTCTCTCCACCCTGATTTATCAAGAATTTCTACAGTTCCATTCACAAACTTATCCTTCAGTTCATCATACTTATTCAACAGTTCAGACACAAATGGGTATTCAATG
Source organism: Hydra vulgaris (assembly GCF_038396675.1). Lineage (NCBI taxonomy): Eukaryota > Metazoa > Cnidaria > Hydrozoa > Anthoathecata > Hydridae > Hydra > Hydra vulgaris. The sequence continues at coordinate 19,229,124 of NC_088928.1, forward strand.
TTTGGAGATTTGGTATCACCCCCAAGTTCTTCGTCCATTACCAGACGGAGAATCCTGTCTAGTACGTGATGCTGACAACCGATAAATTGTGGTATTGTGACACCCTTTAATTTAAACATACGTTGCAACTTCACAACAACTCCATTTCTCTTCCCAGTATTGACGTTTGTTGTATCAGTAATGATCATCTTAATTGAATTCCACAAATTGTATTCATCAATAAGTTTGGCAATTTTTTCAGCAACAGTTTCAGCTTTGCCATCTTTTAAACGCAGTGCATCAAGTTTCACGTCAGTTCTTTCATTCTGAAGTACAACTACCTGATATTCCTTATCATCTATTCGTTTGCCGTCAAAGTGTAAGGACCACTGTTCCATTTTAAGTTGTTGTATCATTTCTTTTTTTAATTTACCTGCCTCTTTGAATATGGACTTGTAAATTGCTGATTGACTTGGAGTTGGAATATCAATACCTTGTTGTGATAATACATTGCATATTTTAGCAGCTTTCTTTGTGGAAACTCCACTTGATGTAACCATACTTACAGCAAATTTACTTTTGTAGTGCTTTCTAGTTTTTTTCTGAGTGTCCTCATCATCGTCTTTATCACCGTCGTCGTCTTCATCATCTTCACTCTTACTTTTGCAGTTTTCAGATTCAGTACCACTGTCTGTGGTAGACAGGACTTGTGATGTGGAAGGTATTGCTGTTCCAGACTGGACTTTCCTTCTCTTGGAAGGGTGAATGGTTTCTTTACTTGCCACTTGTCCTGTTGAGTACCCCACCTGTCCTTTACTTTCTTTTTGTAGGTGGTATAGACGTTTATCTTCCGAGGATAACCACTGGCCATTCACTTTCGTGATGTCAAATAATGCATTGAGAACATCATATTTTCCACGCTTGACACATTCATCATAGACCTTCAGCACCTTCATAAGCTTTGCTCTTATCACTTGATCAGACACACGTGGAAAATTCAGTTTATTGTCCCACAATTTTGTAATTTCCTTAGAAATTTGGTCTATTCGTTCTTTTCTTCCTTTAACATATGCTCCGAGAAACTGGTATCTTCCTACGATCTGCAATTGAAGTGGTATTCTGGATTTTTCATCGAGTGAATGTTCTTCTACAGCCACGCTTCCTCTTCTTCTGTGTGACTCTTGAAATCTCACCAAATTTTTAGTCCAAGTCTTCTTGTTCTTTGTTACTGTGGTATGACTTTTCTTGTGAGACATCATATAATATTGTTACGACTTTACGGATAGCTGAGCGTAAATATCCGTTTAATAAAGTCGTTTAATTAATAAAATACTTTAACTGTATAGTAATCCAATTATAGCTCGATAATCCAGTCAATGTTGATAACAGTTCGATAATCCAGTCCGTATCCTAACGATAATGCTACAACTACTTATACTTCGTACACTTACAGCGTCTTTAGTTCGCTACAGTAGTTCCTTATTAGCTCAGTTACACGCAGAGTACTTCATAGAACTATTCACATTATCAACACTGAGCTCTGACAGCAGCTCGCTTATATAATTATTTAGAGCTTCCAGAATGTTCTACTAAGTTCTATAATCTTCTACAGTCTGTTACAGTCGTCTATATCACCGTGGTAACACAATGACGTCATCACATAACAATTCCAAGTATTTGCCGGCACACGGCCGTTTCGTTGCCATGGTAACGTGTGGCGTTATATTTATAAATTCATAACAAAATAATGAAATAAATAGAATTAAGCTGAGAATTAAGCTTAAGATTAAAACATCGGTCAAAAATGAATGTATAAAAATGGTAAATCAAATTTTTATTTTGGGGGTGACCTTTTTTTGTTGCAGAAAGCTATTTGGGCCTTTTTTCATGAATTTAGGTAAAAGTTCATCGATTTATGATACAGGAAACATTTTATTTGAAAAAAAATTAAAAAGTCATATCCCTAATATATATATATATATATATATAGTCCCTGGTCACAATATTATGATGACCTCAGTTTTTCCACATATTTTGTTTTTAAAGTTATTTTAAGTAATTATAAGGTGAGCACATTATTATTACAAACTTATTATTCAATACTAACATCTATCGAACAAAATAAACAAAGAAAATTTCTTTATAATCATGACCAATCAGAAGTTAGGTGTGTTTTAAGTCAGCAATGTGAATTTTCATCGTTTAAAAAATAACCTGGTTGATCCGTCACAAACATTTTTTTAATATTTTAACAGTTTTTTTTGAATGAAAAGTGTTTTATTATTTTTAATACATTCTATAAAGTTACTATAAATGGCAGGAATTAATATATAGTACCATTTTATTAACATTTTTAGTGTAATGTGGTTTAATTGAAATTTTCAATAAAAAATAAACATGGGTAAGGATAAGGGCATAAGCCCGAGCAAAATTTCGGAAGTAAAAGCACTTTTACAGCATTCAGAGCGTTCACAATGGAAAATTGCTAAAATGTGTAAAGTTTCGCAATCTTTTGTGAATAAAATCAAACAAAAAATGTAAAACGACATCACTCTTTCTCCAAAAAGGAAAGAACGGAGTGAGTCAAAACGTAAAACCACTCCTAGTACAGGCAGAATTATAAGAGATGTTTGTCTGGAAAATAGAAAAAAGTCTATTTAAATGTTGACATTAACTTAATTATAACCACGCTATGATGATTTTTTCGGGTGTGTTTTTTAGACGAATCAACTTTTGAGATGTTGTTGGACAAAGCCACTTTTGTCGAAAGAAGACCAAGCTAAAAATATCATCAGTGGTAAATGCACAGGAAGACTATATATTGTCAATGAGATGATGAACCAAATACAATATCGACAGGTTCTGGAGAGCCAACTCATCCTCCAAATACAAGAATGGTTTCCAAATGACAATACATTTACATTTACGCATGATAGCACTCCATGCCATAATGCTAAAAGGATCACAAACTTTTTAAAAACGAAAATATCCCCGTTTTAGATTAGTCATGGAACTCTTCTGACCAGAATCCAATTGAGAATTTGAGGAACATTCTCAAGAAGGAAATCTCTTCCGAGGTTTCAACAAACAAAAGGGACTTGGTTGAAAAGTTACTCTATCATTGGCACCACAATGAAAACATTAAGACAGCAAGAATAAACTGTAATAAAAGTATGCCAGACCGAATAGCTAAAGTCATTTCATTGAAAGCAGGAATGAGAAAATATTATTATTTTTTTAAGACTTGCAATTGAAAAGAGTAACTGTTTGTTAAAATTGTGTCTAAATTGTGTAAGTTTGGTATAATTGTGTGTAAATTGATTTTAAAATATTATTTTATTATTAAGGAAACAAGTTTTATTAATAAAATATAACTAATATTGTACTTTTTCTTTACTTTTCACAAACCCTTTAAGTTAAAAATACACAAAAATTGTAGATGATTATAATATTATGGCCAGGGAATGTATTTTTTTTATTTTTTTTTATAGTCATTCAGGTGCTCCCAGAAGTCCTTTCGGTCTTATCACAGAACACCGCGGGAGAGCATTTAATAGAAAGTTCACGCTACCTTCCGTACCAATGTCGCTTGTTGGGCTAAAGATGGCGTCGAACCCCGGACCTCTAGGGTATATATATATATATATATATATATATATATATATATATATATATATATATATATATATATATATATATATATATATATATATATATATATATATACATATTTCCCAATACTTGTGAACCCTGTCTCCAATTAATGATAATTAATGACAAAAGTTACACGAAATCACAATATCTCCCCCAGCTCATTTAAACTTGTGCTCATCTATCTCTTAGTTTTGATGAATGCTGTCCATATTGTTATCAGCTTTGCTTATCATCCAGAGGATTTATTTTAAAATTTGGATCTCTTTGCCAGCGTGTTTTAATACCACTATACTTTCTTTCAACCACCATTGTGTGCACAACATCATATGCTTGGGTTTCACTCACACTTTATTGAAATTTTCCATCCTTGAAATTCAGTTAAAGATTTTTGTGTTGATTTGACTTATAAACTTCCAGAATTTGAACGCGTTTTTAATGTTGGTAAAAGATTTCATAAAGATTGGCGTGTTTTGATGGAAGGCTGTTGTTTAAGAATACAGGCATGGGTATACCGCATTTTGCTAAATATCTTTGACAATTCATATCAAACTTACAATAAGATGCATAACATCCTCAATTTTAAACATGCTATTTCCAACAATCCACTTGATATTATAAAAAGTCTGCCGCGATCCATTAAGTTGCTACTGAGTTAAGACTAATTGCCACATTGTCAAGTGAAGTTTTTTTTTAAGAATTCCATTCTTTTTTGTTAAGGTACATTTGGGTTGGGTATCAATGGAATTGGACCTAGACCCAATTTGTATATACAATTTTTTGTTTGGCTATCAGCGGAATTTATTTTACGGCCCCGGAGCCCGCCCCGGCCATGCGAAAACAAAAGCAACAAACATCTAAGTAAAAGCCATAAACAAATAAGATGTAATTGAAGTAGTTTTCTAAGCTTTCAATTATGAAAATAATTTAAAACTAGTCAAAATAACATCAACAACAACAACAACAAAAAAGGAGTAAGTATTCAATAGATTATTTATCTGGGGCCATCACAATCTAATTTGCAGCATCACAAAAAATGCCGACCTGTATGTCTTCCTCATAAAACATAGCTTTTTTTTTTAACAAAAAAAAAAAAAAGTCAGTAGAACTTTCTTTTTGCTGGTGCTCCTAGAAGACCTAACGGTCTTTTCACAGAATGCCGCTTTCCTCAATAATGCTGCAAATACGGTCAGAGCAGGAATCGAACCTCGTACCTCTTGATTTTAAGGCTTTAACCATCGAGAGCAACTTTTGTTTTTATTAGCATATATGCCTAATAATAAAATTAGAGAACTTGTATTTTAAATTTAAAATTTTCTTTAAAGCTTCTGAAATCCATTAGTTAAGATAATATTTGTCTTTTGGATATTATAAGGTTAATACCCGACCCGTTTGGTTACGGGTCTAACAGGTCTTGGTCTGGCGGGCTTTAGATTCATAATAACGAGACCCATTATATAATAATGAAGTTCAAAGTACTTCTGTGCTTTTTTTCTAAAAGTAACTCGTTACTAAGTAAAAAGGTTTGAAACGTAACGAAAGTACGTTGTAAATGCACGATTCAACGTAAACTACAATATGAATTACATTATGTAACTAGCTACATACAATAGTACTGCAAAAAGTAATGAAGTATTGTAAATAAGTAAATTTACTTCATTGCATCCCAACCCTACACATATTAAATGTTTTTAATAATTTTCTTGCAACAATGTAAATCAAAAAATTAGTAAAAAAAAAAAAAAAAGCAGTCAAATATACAGCAATCTTAGAATCATACGAGCTAACTACAACTGAAGTTGCCAAAAAAATTACAAATGTTAAAAGATACAATAAACTCAGCGTTTAAACAGTTTAATTTGCTGCTTAGACACCAATAGTCCTATTTTAAGACACGTACACAATATATCCACAGTATATTGGCTTAATAAAATATTTATGTTCACATTTTTAATATATTTATATATATATATACTATATACACACTCACAAAAATAGAATGAGATAATGATATCTTAGAGATTACAGATATTCACCGTTAGACTCAAAAAAAAAAAAAAAAAAAAAAAAATCGTAAAAAAAGCCCTTGTTAAATGGAAAGCGTTTTTTTAAATGCATCAAAAATAAGTTATGAGTTTATAAAAAAATCACAACAATCCACTTGGATTAAACTGTACATAATCAACACCATAAATTGTAAATGGAAAACGTCAACAGAATGTGTTTTTTACCCGTTTGTCTGTTCTATATATATATATATATATATATATATATATATATATATATATATATATATATATATATATATATATATATATATATATATATATATATATATATATATATATATATATATATATATATATATATATATATATATATATATATATATATATTGTATATATATATATATATATATATACATATATATATATATATATATATATATATATATATATATATATATATATATATATATATATATATATATATATATATATATATATATATATATATATATATATATATATATATATATATATATATATATATATATATATATATATATATATATATATATATATATATATATATATATATATATATATATATATATATATACATATACATACATACACACAAACAACTTAAACATCCTGTAAGCATTCAGAAGCGTTAAGAAGTTCACAAAACAAAAAAGCTCTGTAATTCAAAGACTATATCACGGTAAAAATAGATGTTCAAATGTGAAGAAACTTTTAAAGCATTTTACAACTCTAGTAGAAAACCTATCATCAGGAAGTTGAGTCGTCTAAAAAATAAACAAATAAATTAAAAACAAAATTTTTTTTTCTTAATAAAACAAGAAAACAACTAAATTAATAAACTATCACCGGCTGAAGATTTTGATTGCAAAGGCATCCAAATTCGAACGGTTCCGTCATCGCTTGCAGATGCAAGCATACCGGGATTTGTAGGATTCCAATGCACGCAGTTAACGGTTCCAGTGTGACCGTGCAAAGTTAGTATAGGAGTTTCTTTTGTGTGATGCCAGATATACACAGTGTTATCTATATAAAAAAACAACTGTAAATCATTGTTTAAAATTTTAATTATAATGTACATAGACTTAAGATTTTTTATGGTCAATAAAAACTATAACTCTTTTTTTTTGCAGCGGTAATTTTTTAATTACCTTGATAATAGTTAGGAAATATTTTTTCCATTTGACTAAGAGATCCAAAAAAGTTATGGCTTTTTTATTATTTTACCCAGAGTACCATTAGCCTAAGTGGAACTGGATTGGACCATACCAGAGCCTAAGTGGAACTGGATTGGAGGCTGGGTAGTGGATGAACGTGGAAACATTATTATAATCTTTTCTATAGTGTTCAAAATACTACTAAAAATATTTAACTAAAAAATCAATAAATCATTACAATAACTATTAGGCTCAACCCCACCTCTAAGCGCCACATTTTTCAAAAAACTACTATATCTGTTTATAAACTCCAATAAGTGTTGTAAGAGATTTTGAAGAACTCTGTAAAAAAACTTTTAGTTCATCAGAAAAGTAAATATAGAGTATTGTAATTACTTTAAGTTTTTAATTCAAAATAACCATTGCAGATTTTTGAAGTTTTTAAATTCAATAAACTAAAAAAATTTCAATTTGAAGACAAAAAAATAAAAAGTCTAAATTTTAGTATGGAAACCTAATTTCGAGACAATTATGCAAAGAAAGTAAAGTTTCTGTTAACAAATGAGGAGTTCATTATTTTTAATAATTTCAAATTCAGTCTTAGAAAGAGTTCATTATTTTTTATCAAATTCCAAACTCTTAGTATCTATATCCCTGATGCTACCAATTTCTATATTAATGCTGTTATTAATGCTGACAATGTTTTGTTTATACACTGCTAATATTTCAAGGTATGAGAATAAATTTGTCTTTGGAAGAGCAACTACAATTTCTTTTATTGTCAATAATACTCTAAGAATTAATGATGTGATGATTGAACTTATTATTAGGTAAATAATACTCTAAGAATTAATGATGTGATGATTGAACTTATTATTAGGTAAATAATACTCTAAGAATTAATGATGTGATGATTGAACTTATTATTAGGTAAATAATACTCTAAGAATTAATGATGTGATGATTGAACTTATTATTAGGTTTTTTTTATTGTCAATAATACTCTAAGAATTAATGATGTGATGATTGAACTTATTATTAGGTAAATAATACTCTAAGAATTAATGATGTGATGATTGAACTTATTATTAGGTTTTTTTTATTGTCAATAATACTCTAAGAATTAATGATGTGATGATTGAACTTATTATTAGGTAAATAATACTCTAAGAATTAATGATGTGATGATTGAACTTATTATTAGGTTTTTTTTATTGTCAATAATACTCTAAGAATTAATGATGTGATGATTGAACTTTCAAAAATTTCCTCACCACTATTATTAGGTAAAGTGAACATTAAACTTTCAACTACTAAGTAAAATGAACATAGAACCTTCAACACTTATTTCACCATTACCATCAAGTAAAAGATCTAAAACGTCATATCAGTAAAATTCTTTTTTTTTTTTTTTTGTATACTATATTTTTTTGTATATCATTTTACATAAATTTCAATACTGTTGTGTGAAGAATCTAGGAATAAGATGAACAAACATTTTGTAATAAGACTCTATAAATTTTACACTGAGTTTGAAAGTATGAAAAAGAAAGTATGAAAAAGATTGAGCATAAAAACCCACTTGATAAACTACTAGGTGAGTCAGTCATGAAAAATTGGTTTTCACTGTAATTAAAAAAGTCAAAAATTAAACAACATAAAATAACATTGATTATATATCACGGGAAAAAATTCACATAAGAGTATGATTAAAAAGAAAATGAAAATTGAACCTTAATTTCAGATTAAAGTATCATTTAAAAAAAGAGGATAATTAAACATTAATTTATCATTGACATAAGCACATACTAACATATTAATATATACATTTAATAAAATAATATGGTCATTATCATTACTTATTAATATTAAACAAACAACTCGTAAATCTGCTGTAAAATAATTAACTTATATATTATTGTATTTTATACAGATACAGGGTCATCAAAGCCAGATACATATTTAGCAAAAATCCAAATTCAGTTACAAGATCATCACAAATCTAGATAAAGAATCATCAAAAATCTAGATACAGGTTTATTACAAATGCAAATACAGGATAATCACGTATCCAGTTTCAGGATGATGAACAGCCGTAGCACAGTGAATAGCCTGCTTGGCTCAGAAGCTAGAGATCTATGGTTCAATGCCACCTCTAGGCAAGTTTTATAACATCAGTAAAGAAGGAAGCTTGAACCTCCTTTCAAATGCTCTTCCATGGTGTTCTGTATTAAGACCGTAAGGACTTCATGGGGTTTTTTCTTCCTTCAATTTAATTACTGTGCCCTTCTAGGGGCACAATAAATAAACTTAAAAAAAAAAAGGATCATTACAAATCCATATCTATGATAATCACAAATCCAGTTACAGGATTATCACAAATCCAGGTACAGGTTCATCAAAAATCTAAATAAAAGATCATTGCAAATCCAAATACAAGATAATCACAAATCAAGCTACAGGGTCATTACGAATCCAAATATAATCACAGATCCAGTTAAGGATTACTACTAGGATTGCAAATACAAGCTCATCCAAAATCCAGATATACAGGATTGATTGCAAATCAAGATACAGAATTTTCACATGCAGGATCATCACAATTTATATTGATGCAGGATCATCACAATTTATATTGATGCAGGATCATCACAAATTTATATTGAGTATTGTTGGATTGAACATGACATGATAGTTCACTTGAACTGCAACCATGGTAGAATTTGTAAAGAAGGAAAAGAGATACAACCTTACAATGATGGAAAAGAACTTCAAGACAATCCTAGAAGATGTAAATGAGGACTCAATAAGAATGTTGCTATTCATAAATTTAGAAAACAATAATTCAATAATTATCAGCAGTAAGCAATTAATTTTTTATTAAATCAACCAAAGTTGTAACAAAGATTTCCCTATGTGACCTTGACAAGGAGCTCCAAAAACACTAACAGGGCATCTTCCATGTGGACATAGCACAGTTAATACTCTAATATTTTACAGCTGTTGATGAAAACAGCCTCTCTAAGAGCTATAACAGAGTTTAGGAAACTTTCTACCAGCTGGTCTCATATCTATTGAACTGGTCTCATATCTATTGAACTGGTCTCATATCTATTGAACTGGTCTCATATCTATTGAACTGGTCTCATATCTATTGAACTGGTCTCATATCTATTGAACTGGTCTCATATCTATTGAACTGAGTTTTTTCTCCACTTAAAAGATAACAAAAAGAGCTGCATAATCAATAAAAAGGAAGCACAAGAAAAAATATTTTATTTTGATTTTTGATTTTTAGAAACTTATTAATTATTCTGTTAGTTATTTTTTCTATATACTATATAGACATATAAATCATATATACTATATAGACATATACATCATATATACTATATATAGACATATACATCATATATACTATATAGACATATACATCATATATTCTATATAGACATGTACATCATATATACTATATAGACATGTACATCATATATACTATATAGACATGCACATCATATATACTATATAGACATGCACATCAAATATACTATATAGACATGTACATCATATATACTATATAGACATGCACATCAAATATACTATATAGACATGCACATCAAATATACTATATAGACATGTACATCATATATAGATATACAACCTTTTTTACTAAATTTACAAACTTATTTTTTTTATAATGCTAATAATGTTTTAATAACATTAATTAAAATGAAGTTAATTTAATAATGTTGCTGCAACACCCAAATATTAAAAAAAATATTTTTTTTTAAAACTCAAAGTTAAACCTAAAATTTGAAGAAAAAAAAATTAAAGTTTTAACAAACACTAAATTATTTTTTTTAATACCACCTGCCATCAGAATTATCTATGATAATGTTTTGCACACCTAAAGGCATAGAGTCAACTTTTTTTTAGCAAGGATTGAAAAAAATTCCCTATGGAGTTTCTCATCTTTAGGTTATTAACTATGCACAGGGTTGGCATTAAAAAACCTGCCCAAAAAACCCTGTCCAATAAAACCCAATAAAACCAGCCTAAAAAAACCCAATAAAACACATGCAATCTGGGTTTTATTGGGTTTCTTTAAGATACTTTATAATTTTATGAACTATTATAACTAACATTAACATTATGACTATTATATTATTAACGAAATTAATTATTAACTATTATAACCAACAATAACAGCTATTAGAGTAGATTTACTCATATTTGAATCATTATTTGGAAATACATTATCACAATTTTTATTCGAATATTTTTATAGATGGTAATTTTTTTAATCTTTTATATCATTCACCTCCCAAGGCTGAGAAGGCCACTACAGTTGAGGAGGCTACCTTATTGTGGCCACAACCCTCTCTCAACTTCGAAACACGAACCTTTATAAAGAAGGTACAGAGAAACAAGTTTAAAATAAATCAATAAATATAGATTTAATGTGAAAATTTTTTCTATTACAATTTTAAATTATGTTCTTTTTTTAAAAATAGTTTGAAATCTTCTTTTTAAAAATTATGAAATAACATTATATAAAATATATTTTAAATAAAGTTAAAGTAGAAAATAATACTGATTTTCTAGATCATTAAACAAAAAAAAACTAACAGATATAAAATAAAAATAAAACCCCAAAAAACCCAAATTAACCCAAAATTACCCACTGGGCTAGGTATTTGCCAACCCTGACTATGCAGGAGAAAAACATGGAGCTTACAAGTTGTTTATGTGACAGATTGCTTCTAATATTATGACCAAACGTGATTTAAGTGATCAATCAACTGTAAAACTAGCAGCCAAAGTAAATATTTAACAGTTATAAAATGCTCAGGAATGTTTGTCTGCTCAGTTTTGAAAACAACTGTCTGAAACTACTAGTTAATTTCAATCAATAACACCAGCTATCTATAAGTCTTTTAAAATCCTGTCTTTTCAATCAACACTTTAACTATCTTTATGGTACTCTCTAAAGAACCATTGATCACATCAAGCATTAAATAAATTCTTAATAGACCTTTGCCACTGCAACTCATGTTTCCATGGTTAATCTTGTCAAAAGTGAACCAAGATTGTTCATTTTTCTAGAACATACAGAAGACTGATCTTATGTAAAGCCTAAAGAGTAAAGAAGCTTCTTATCAAACAAAACATCAACAAACACTCTTGCTTCGGCAAAAACATTAATGTACAATACCTTGAAAGTACTTTTATATTAAAAAATATTTGTTATAAATATTTATAATTATGTACGCTTTATTCTTCTTGGTTTTAACTTTACTTATTTTTATTGGTTTACATTTTATTGGCTTTAACTTTACTTATATTTATAAGTATTCTTCTTTATTTATTTATTCTTCTTGGTTAAAACTCCCGACAATTCCTTTCATAATTTGTCCTCATTAAATTGATGGATTTAGATTTACATATTACATACATATATAAAAAATTGTTGAAATTTTTTTAAAAAAAATTTCATTAATTGTCATTGTCTAAAATACTTATTATCTAAATATATACTATAAATGGATACTCTTCTTTGGAAATTCAATTCAAAAAATTCATGACAAGGGATCACATTTGGTATTTGATGCATGATAATAAATCAATGTGTAAAAATTCAAAAGTTCGCTTACAAAATTCTAATATTTGCTTTAGACTCGTATGTCAACGATATTTATTTATATAATAGTATTTATTTATAAAATAATATTTATATAATAATATTTATATTACTAACTAAAAACACCATTGATAATAATATCATAAATTAGTTTTCCACAATGCATTTAAACATTTATGACATTTGACATTTTAAAACTTACATTGCATTTATTCATATATAGGCAGTGATAGGCAGATATATAATAATAACTAATGTAACTGTAGGACCACAAGTCTTTAAAGGACCTTCAAAATCAATCAAGAAGTAAATGACAAACCATGAAAAACTACTGGTTATATTGCTAATAAAAATTAAACAGTAAGTCAAAGCAAGCAAGCATAGAACTAATCATCAGCATTTATTTGAAATTTTTGAATAAATGATAAAAGAATGTTGTTTGAAATCTTTATCCATACATGTGCTTTCAAAGTATGACTAACCACATCTATTTAAATAGTACTTCTATATGTTGTAAGTTCTTGTAAGAAATTGAAAAAATTGGGAGACATGAGTTGCAAAGTAGGAAGAAGTATATGAAGATCATTATGCAAATATGATTTTATGCACCTTTGCCATATAATATCCTTTGCCATATAATATCCACACATTATCTACCTAAAAATTATAAAAATATTATCAATCTAGTAGAAGTTTTTTTTATGTAACACATGATAGCAATCGAAAACATATACTCATTTTTTACACAGAAATTGCAATCAAAAAAATGAATGTCAAAAAGTGATAGAAGTTAACTTGTTATTCCAAAAATCATCTCTGCAAATGATTACATAAATGTGACCAAAATTTTAAAAAACTTATTGCTTGAAACATGTGATAGAATGAGAATTTCCATGCCATACATAACCTATTAAATACTCTGTAAAACGTGTTGCTGTTGTTGGTCAAAGCTCAAGATAAGATTTTTATTTTTAACCAGATTAGAATCACAGAAAATGGTTTCCAATTTTAAAATCAAAACATAATTTCAATCCAAGTTGATTGAATAAAATAAAATATTGACAGCAAATTTTTAATTAACAAGTATAAAATATAACTACTTAACTTTAATAAAATTTTTTATTTTTCTGTTACTTTAATTTGTATAACTATAATTATTTGTTGTAGCAGATAAGGATTAAAATAAATCTATTTTTTCTGTCTTAATATAACAACCAAAAATATTGTGTTTGTTTACTAATAATAAAATTTTTAAACACTATTACCTGAGTACTTTGACTAAAGCATTATTTTTATATTTAATTATTTAATCTTACATCAAATTTTGAAAAAAGTTGGGGAAACATCTTAGAAAATAAACAAAATATAAAAACAACACATTGTGGCGCTGTTTAAGATGGGAGTTTTATTTAAATATTTTTTATAATAGACCAAAAGGTAACAATTATTCACTATAACATTATATAAAATTGTGTCAACCCTAAAGAATAAGAGTTATAGAACAAATACTATTAAAATTTAATGAAATCAACAAAGTTACCATAAAAGCATCTTTCTGTGAGTAACCCTTTCCTATTTAAACATTTTCTGTGTAAAATCACCCTTTCAATCATATATTAAACTAACCTTCACTTCCACTAGCAATAAAATCATCATTAGCACCACCAAAACAAGAGTGAATTATGAATGACCCATACACAACGCCTCGAAATCTTCGAACTAGCATTTTGCACTTGACATCCCAAAGGTTTACTCCCTAAAAATTATTTTACAATTCAGATTTTTTATTGTTTATTTTTACTTGTTAAAAGTTGTTGTTTCTGACAACTTCTAACAAGTAAAAAATAAATAAATAAATAACATTGAATAAATAATAATAGTATCACCCATTTTTAATTGTAACAAGTCATTGTTAATCAACTAAATAAAAAATGATATCCTTTAATAAGTTAGCTCAGGAACCCACAAAACCATTTTTTTTTTTTTTTTACAAATGGAGACAAACAGTTTAACAGATTAATTGGAACAATAAAATTATTTATTAAATTCTAAAATTTAAATGACTAATAAACTTTTTCATATAAATATTGCGCTACACACCATAAACAAAAAAGACTATTAGCAGGGGCAATTTAGACCGTTTTCAACAGTGCTGAAAGTTTAAAAATGTCAATCTCCTGTTGTGATGTTTGGCTGTTTTCTAATGATGGGTAGCGTAAAAACCCTAAATTTGAAATTTCAGCCCAAAAAGTTAACCCTAACCCTTGTCCTAAGTCCCCAAAAAAGTTATTTTTTGATTTTTTCAAAAATTTAAAAAATTTTTAAATCTATTACCTTTTGTAAGTAAACAAACAAGTAAATTGAGTTTTTACTTTTATTTTACATTTATGTTCAGAAAAAAAAAAATCAAAGCCATGATAAAAAATCATGATAGAGAGTCACAATAAAAAATCATAACAAGTTTAGTATGGGGATTATCATAAATAAATAATATCATAAATATTACTAATTTTTCATGTTTATGGGTATTTCTCATATATAGTATTATTGGTATTTTTTATATTAAGTAAATATCAAAATTAATGTCATAAAAAAAAAAACAACACATTTTCTAACTTATTATGCATTTGAATATGAATACACAAAGTCTTGCATCAATTTTACACCACTCTCAGCAACATCATTAACAACTCTAATATTTTTTAAAAAGTTCATTGCTTTAAGATAGTCTTTGTTCTCCTCCTATGTTTGCATAGAAGTTTTCAGTCGCTCAGCGTTCACACCAAGGATTTCAAACAGAAACCAAGAGTTTTGTCTAATCAATGATGGAACTTTTGTATTTTTTGTCATTACAGGAAAGGTTGGTGTACGATTTTTTAGCTCGCCACATTGGTAGAATTGGAGTTTCTTAACAATATTCTTAATTTCATTGTCAGACAACAATTTTGAAAACAATGAAAAAACTGCAATCTCCTTGGTTAAATAACAAAAATGATTTTTAAATATTCTTGAGGAGCTTTCTGATATTTCCTTGGTGATAACTTTGAAGTCCTGCAACTCATTGAAAAGTTTCAACTCATTAAAAGGAGCATCAACTCCAAGGGAGCATGTTAACTAGTACTTGACATAAATTAAAGAATTAAAAAGACATATATCTATCAGCTTCGCAGTAGATACCTCATTACAGCCCATAGAATCTCTAAAGAGGTCAAGGTCAATTCTTGACATTTTAGCTGCATGTATCAGTGACAACATCCATCTTGCATGATGAAAGGCTTGCGCTAATGTACACCTCTATCTGGAATTTCTCCAAGTAAAATTAACATAAGTTCTGTGCATTCCTTGTAATAATCTCTTAGTTTGAAATTCTTATTCTTGGGCTGCTCTTTGAAAATAGAGATTGCAGAATTTTGCTGTTGCTTCATATTTCTGAATTTAATATCTAAGCATTTGAAGTCATTCTATCCAAGAAAGAGTCTCACTTTTCTTTGAACTCCTTAAAAAATTCATTATTTGGGCTGTAATTATGTCCAATTAGCACTTACCAGGCTGCGCTCTGCAGTCTTTCCAGTATGTGATGACTGCATGCAAAATAAAACAACTTTTTTTCTAAAAGAATTTCAATTTTTATGCATGCATCATACTGCCACCCTGAGTTTGAAGCAGTTGTGTCAAAAGAAATTTTAGAAAACTCTCCGAAATTTTCTAAAATCACTTATGTCGATTGCTCTATAACTTTTTTTTCGGCGTACTTTTTACTTGATTGTTTCCTTTTTTTTATAACTTTGCAACTTTCCTGTATAATCTTTGTCAACAGAGTCTTAAACAACTTTTTAACCATCCCTCAAAGCATCAAACTTTTTAACATCACTCAAACTTCAAGTCTTCTTCTTTTTGCTTAGTGTCCCTTAACTTGTCACACTAAACAATATAAACTACTTCTTGATGTGCAATATAAAAAAACTCTTTTAGTTGATTTAAAAACATCTGTGACTTTTCATCATTTCTACCTTTATGCTTGGTAAAGGTTCTGTATGATTCATACAAATTTGTAAGTTTCTGTTTCACTTTGTCTTTCATCTGTGTTTTTACTCCTGTTTTCTCCCATATAGCACACAGCTTGTCAGTTATCTTACTAAATATAACTGTATTACTAATAGAGTACTTATCATGTTTCATAGGCCCTTATTTCAAAAAGAAAAAGTCACAATACCTCATGCTTAGTTGGTATTTGGTTTGATAGTAGTTGTTCCAGACGGTTCCCTAACAACTAAATTTGGCATTTTGAACACAAACTTGATTGACTCATATTGACAAAAGCTAACTTTATAACTTTCACAAAACGCACTGTAATATCTCATAGTAGCATAAACATAACCTCAATCTTTAACTATAACAAAACAAAAAGATGACTACATTGTAAAAACAACAACTATATTTACTTTTAAGAACTCTGTTTCATATGTACTATTTTACAATTTATATACAACTTTTCGTAACTAACTAAACTCCTAAGGATAATTATGTACCTGTACACAATTATCCTTAGGTATCACAATTTTGTATGTATTTTTGATAATTATGCACATGTACATAATTATTCCAAGGGAGTTGTGTATGTATTTTAAAAGTCATAAACTATTTTTGCAAAAATAGTTTATGACATATTTATACTAAGAATTTGTGAGCACTATTAAATCATAATAGCTTATTCAAATAAGCAATTAACACATATGAGCATCAAAACAAAAGACAGCTAATAACAAAAATTTTGATGTGCTTTTGATGTATTTTTATGTATTTAAAGATACCAATAAAAAAAAAAAAAAACAGTAATATTTAAGATGTTTTAATTCCCATATTGAACTTGTTGATTTTTTTTCTGAACATATGCGTAAAATAAAAGTTTAAAGGCAGGTGAGTTTACTTGTTTGTTTACGTACAAAGAGTTATAGAATAAAACATTTTGACATTTTTGAACTTTGGTTTTTTCAGAACACCCTACTGACTGTATTTGGGTGCCAATTTGGGCACCGTCCAAATTCAGAAATTGAGGACTTTTTTTTTTACAACAAATATCATTTTTTTCACAAAGAAATGCTTACTTACGGCAAATTTCCTTAATGAAAGGCGCCGGTACAAGGGTACCACCACCAAAATTATTTTTCTTGAATAGCCCCTGACTAGGTAACATTTGCATCAATTTAATTAAAACTTCATATGATATATGATTGAATTAAAACTTCATATATATTACATTTGAATTTTAAAAATACAGTCATGGCTAAAAAAATAGAGATGACAATAAAAACTTAGTTTTTATTGTCATCTCTACTTTTTTAAAATGGATATTCACAAATCTACAGTGGGTCGTATTGTAAAGAGGTTCAGAGAAACAAGTAGTAGTAACCACAGAAGAGGCTCAGAAAGGCACAGAAAAACTAGCTGATGACAATGCCATTAGGCGTGCAATAGCTTACAATCCATTTGCTGTTTTATCAAAAATTGCTGCATCCCTCCCCGTTGCAGTTAGTGCTCATACCAGTGCTCATACCATTCGTCAATGACTAGTAGATGACTTCCAGCTACATCGAAGAGCACCTCATATAGAATACAGAAGTGTAATATGTTCCAGCAGGGCTCGGCTCTGTGTCATACTGCCAAAGTCATCTGGAAACTCTCCTGACTTAAATCCAATTGATAATCTTTGGTGTATCATGAAAAAAAAAGTGGCAATCCATGCTCCATCGAAGATGCAGGATCTCATGTATTGGCTGAAATGAGTTTGGTGCACTGAAACAACTGTTGAACTGTGTAAAAAACTAGTAGACTCCATGCCAAAGAGATTAAAACTGGTGCTTAAACATTAGGGTGTTGCCGCAAAGAATTAAATTGTTTTTTGTC
>NC_088928.1:19250000-19272500 GCF_038396675.1 Hydra vulgaris
TAATTATTAAAAATGCGCAATTTGTACAACTTACGCCATTAGATACTTAGCATTCACAAACAAAAACATAAGATGTTTTAAATGAACTTTCATTAAAAAAATATGGCATACTTTAAATGAAATAAAATCAATTTTTCCTAAAAGAAAAGAATATTTTGCATTGAACAAAAAGTATTTTCACAAATAAAAGTTTTTGTTTGTTTTACTTTTACAACAGTTAATTTTTCTAATTTTCTTTTTTATTTGAAAAAGTGCAGAATACCAGGTCAAATACTTTTAGTAGGCCATAGCTGAATTGTAATAAAAGTTAATTAAAATCATACTGTGCAGTCAATAACAGGGTTAATTTTTCTAGTTTGCAGCTAGTACTTTTCTTGGTGATAAAGTTAAAATAGACATTTTACTAGAAATTAAAACAAGATCTATAAGTTCTGAATAAAGTACTTTAATACTTAATTACTTATTATTTAATGACTCAGCTAATTGGTGCTCAACTTGTTTCTTCAAGCAATAGCCAATAGCTTTGCTCATTACAGCTTGTGTTTTGGTGTTGAAGGGTGGTGGGAGAGTTGCAAGCATATAATAACAATTTGTTATTATATGCTGCATTCAGCATATAATAACAAATTGTTTCCTTAAATGTCCTTGTAAATAGAAGTGTTCATATTTTCTTCGATCTTGGAACTCCTTGTGCAGAGAAACTTCTTCCACCATATTTTACAGATGGACCTTGGTCATTCTCATGCGAATAGAATGTCATAAATATAGTCTACCATCCCTTCCAAAAAAACTAGATTTGTCTGAAAAACTACTTATTTCCAATCTTGGATTGTTTAATTTGTGATCTTTGTCTAAATGTAAATATTCAAATTTGTTTTTGAACATCCTACTGCTTTAATGCATATTATGTGGCCTGAAACTTTTGAACATGTAAATATAACAATTATAATGAATACATTCACAAATATGAATATAATTCCTTTACTATATTATTTTATTTTCTATTTTTCATAATAACATCCCCTAGTGATAAAAAACCGAGTAAAAAAAAAAAAAAAATACAAAATGTTACTAGTTGGAAACTTTAGTTTTTTTGCTAATGTTTGGGGCACCCCTTAAAACTGTTAGATCTGTCAAATGTTTGGGGCATCCCTTCAACCTGTTAGATCTGTCAAATGTTTGGGGCACCCCTTAAACCTGTTAGATCTGTCAAATGTTTGGGGCACCCCTTCAACCTGTTAGATCTGTCAAATGTTTGGGGCACCCCTTCAACCTGTTAGATCTGTCAAATGATTAATTCTTGCAAAACTTCATATTTCTACTGCAACTTTAAGAGAGTGCATATCAACCTTCCATTTTCTCTATAATGATGACAATCTATGTTATTGTAATAATTTATCCTGTCTTTAGAGATACTGACTAATCAACTATTTGAACTGTTTTGATTACTTTATTTTAGATCCAATTGATTTCACCATTTCACTAACTAAATTTTGCAAAAAATTAAGAAGATTCCAATTCATCAAACAACATTTAGTATATCTAATAAGTATTTTATAGTCAACAAATGCATTATTTCGTTTTCTAAAAAAAATTTTTATAATGGAGTCAGTATCAATTTGTTTAGGTAATAAAGTATTTCTCATTGATATATATGACATACTGCCATTGTCACAATTAAAGCAATTGCCAACAACCAGACAAGTCCTACAATGTTTTTACAATCATCATAACACCATGCTTGTGCCATGATGCCATTCACCTAATAATTGAGGAAGCAGGATATAATTGATCAAAGATTGTGATACAAATAACACTGAAAAAAGAGGCAACTGAAAAAATATTAAAAATCTAAATTTTAATTGGTTACTTCTGAAAAAAACCAAAACTGCTCTTCTGAAGCTCAAAGTCTGCAGGTTAAGGAGTTTATCAAAGAATTGGATTCACTCTTTGATATTTTTATGCTGATTATCAAAACAAAAGCAGGTCAGGATTTTTTTAAAGATCAGCGTCAGAAAATTATAAGTTTTAACTTGAGATATAAAATTGAAGTTCTCCTTTACAATAAAGCCTGTACTGAAGCTCCACCTGCAGCTGAGGTCTAAGGACAAAATCTTGCTCCATAGATTTATCTTAGCAAGTACCAAAGTATTAACCTTTACATGAGTCTGGCTGGCAGAAAAATACTGGAACATCACTTGCAATACCTGTCTGATAAAACTGTTGGGCTGACTGTTTGGTCAACAGAGAAATTAGTCATTATGCATCAGGGTTGTTTTGATTTAAATCGATTTAAATCATGATTTAAAACAGACAAATAAAAATCATGATTTAAATTGAATTTTTTTCATTTTAATTATTTTTAATGATTATTTGTTGATTAATCAAATTATATTAAATTGAAATAGCTAAATATAACTACTGCATAAACTACTATTAGTTATAATAGTCAGATGATGCATTATAAAATATTTAGTAGTCATATAAATCATTAAATCTTTAAATTTATTACAGTATTCATATATAATTGGTTGTTACTTTTTAGTTGAAAATAAAAATAATATAACTAGAAACAAAAATGTCTCGTGCCGGTAGAAAAGGAGAAGCAGTTTGGACATGGTTTGAAGAAATACCTGCAAAGTTTGGGAAAAAGGGTAGTAAAGCTTAACATAAAAGCTGGGGTGTACAAATGCAAAGTTTGGTTGCTCGAATGAGAAACCACAAAAGTGCTGGTAAATGTAATTTTCTGAAAGATGTTCAAGATGACAAAAGCATTATTATTTGTCAAAAAACCTTAGCAAATATCAACCAGGCAACTGAAGAACCACAAACTAATCAATGTTCTGTTAAGAAAACTGAATCTAGTCAATCTGCTGCAGATAAAACAAGTTTTTTGAGTTAACATAAAAAAGCAGAGACAAAACCAAGCAGTGGCAAGACAGTGACAACTAAATTGGATTCATACCTTATTAAAACCACTAAATCTGAAAAAGAAGCTATTGATGAGCAGGTAGCAAAAATAATTTATGCTACTAACTGGCCTTTCAGAATGGTTGACCATCCAAAGATTATCAAGATGATCCATTTTTTACATCCAGGATATAACCCTCCTAATAGAATCAGTATTAGTAGAAAACTTCTAGATACTGATGGGTGGAGCAATGTTCATAATGAACCAATAGTTTGTGCAACAGTAACAACAATAAATTCAGATATCTATTTTGCAGATACAATTGATACTTCCGGCCATTCACATACTTCTGACTATTTGGTTGACATTGCTATTAATTCATTAACAAATGCGAAAAACAACTTGGTTGTAAAGTTTGCAGTGTAGTAACCGATAACGCAGCAAATGTGTCAAAAATGAGACAATAATTGGAAACTCGAGATGATGTTAATGTTATTACATATGGATGTTCAGCTCATATTCTCAATCTATTGGCCCAAGATTTGGGAATTCCAAACATCAAGAAGCAGATTGTTCAAGTTGTTAAACATTTTAGAAACAACCATTTTGCTGCTGCTACATACAAAGCAAAAGAGGGGCTATGACTTATTATGCCCCAAGATGTCAGATGGAACACATTGGCTGATTGTCTTGAATCCTATCTAAAACACTGGCGGATTCTGTTAACAATTTATGAAGAAAACAGGACAATAATTTATAAGAATATTAAAAATATTATAAATAACATTGGTGTAAAGTAAAGTGCAGAAGAACTGTTACAAATACTTAAACCAATTGCTGTTGCATTAGACCTGATGCAGCAGGACAGTAGTACTATGGGTGACAGTGTAATGATATGGAAAAATCTTCAGAGGGAATCAAGTCCTAAGCTTAGCCAAGATGCTAAGAAAAATTTATCCAAAAGAATACAACAGGCAAATGACCCTAGCTCATTACTTGACTAATATTGTTAATCCTAAATACAGAGGTAAGGAATTAACTGATAAAGAAATAGAGAAAAGCACCATTTAAAGCAGAAGCACATTTAAAGCAGAAGCAGCACCATTTCAAAAGTTTATGTTCCATGATAACATTGTTCAAACTATTAAGCCATGTGATTGGTGGAAATCTTATAATGATTGTGTGAATCAGGAATTACTGAAAGTTCTTGAACTTACTACAGTTGCTTCATCTGTAGAAGTTGAAAGAATATTTTCATCACTTGGTCTTGTGCATTCAAACATTAGAAATAGACTCAGAATTGAGAAAGCAGGCAAATTGGTTTTCCTATTCAAACTATTTAATCAAAAAGCATTATGATTAATGAGTTTAACTGATTGAATCTTTGAAAATTTGTAAATAATCAACATTAAAAAAGATTTTTTCAATGTTTTAAATTAATTTAGTTATGATTACATTTTATTTTTAAAAACTATTTTATTAAAAGTTTATTTTTCCAAAATGTAATTTAAATCAAAAAAATCCGATTTAAATCAAAAAAATCTGATTTAAATAAAAAAAAATCAATTTTTTTGATTTTTTTCGAAAAAATTGTGATTTTTATCAACCCTGTTATGCATAGTACAGCTAGAGAACGAGGTAACTGAACATTAGAGTTAAAACCAGCATAAAGATGGTAGAGAATGAAACCTTGGAGATTTTGCAAGCAATATAACAGCCTAGCTTCTCTCACATTTGAAAATAAAAGAACCTTTTCTTACCATTCCTCTAAGAAAAAGAACAAAAATTATATTAGCGGTAAAGAATGTATTAAAAAACTGAGAGCTGTAAACAACACTACTAAAGTGAAGTTAAATATTTCAAAGAATTCAACACCTTTCTGACAAATGATGAAGAAGAAAATTAATTTTGCTTCAGGTTGTAGAGGCTAATCAGAAAATTGTTCCCATTAAAATTATGAATAAGCTAAAACTTTGCCAGAATTGATTATTTTATAAGTCTAACAAATAGAAAAGGGTGCTCCAATCTCTAGCTCAACTTTGATTTTTTTGTATATTGCTGTGAACCACCCTAATATAGGGAAGAGTGGGGTACCATGATACACAGGGTACCATGAAACAAAATAAAACAAAATAAAAGTATTGCGACAAATCATTTTGAGCTGTAATCACTACCATATTGTTTAACACATCCAATCAGAATTTGCCAAGTCAGAACATTTTAATAACTTCTGGAGAGGTTAAATTTTTTTTTCTCCTGCTGCAAACTAGTTTGTTAATTTTTGGAGTAGTTGCACTTTTTACAATGTTTTATTCATTTAATTCTTCCAAAAATGCCTCTATATTATAAACTAAATTTTATCAGCTCTTCAGTGTGACAAAAACATTTAATGGAAATATATTTTAAAAAGCGAAAATCAGTCATCTTTTACTATCAACACATATACCATGAGAGTGAATTAGTATACCGTTTTGTAAATGACTTAATAGTCAAGCATTATTCAATATTTACAATATACAAAATTTTTACTTATTATTATCATTATTATTATTATCATTAGTATTTAAGAGAATTGTGCTTAAGAGAAACTAAATTTGGCGATAGCTGCAATCTTGAAAAAGTAGCTATCAAACATTTACAAAAATGTAACAAGATTGTCACCAAAAAAAGCATCAAGCAAGTTAACTCTATGACAAGTGGAGAATGTGGAACTTTGGTGTTTTTTCATAAGTGCCACAAGTACTACCATTCCACCTGCAATGGTATTCCTAAGAAAAAAGTTTTAAACAACATATGCTAAATAATGCACCAACTGGAGCTCTTGGTCTTGCAAACTTAACTGAATGGATAAATACAGAGTTATTTGTAGAAAATATTCCAGATTTTATATCAAAAACATTTTGGTCAAGAGAAAACCTATACCTACTTATATTTGATAATCATGAGAGCAACTAATCGATAAAAGCTCTTGATCTAGCAAAGAATAATGGTGTTATTATTCTTACTACACCATCACAAAGTAGTCACAAAGTGCAGCCCATAGATGTTTTTGTATTTGCTTTATTCAAAGTTTACTATAATATTGCAGCAAAATCTTGGCTTCTAAATCATCTTGGAGTGCCAATCACTATTTATGAAATTACATGTTGCGTTATGTGCAAAAAAGGTTTTACTATCACAAACATTCAAAGCAGATTTAAGAAAAGTGGAATATTTGCTTTTGACAAAAACCTATTTTTATAATCAGATTTTTATGTAGTGTTGTTACTGATAGAAAGAATTGAAACAAATGTCAAATAAACATTGGAGAAACTCTGAATCCAATAATTTGTTCCTCTCAAAAGAAAAGCTTCAAGAGCCTTTTTTGTGAGTACAAGACAAAGCAACGAATCTGAACCAAGTACAAGTAAAACCAACAATTTGGATATTGTAAATTTTTGTAAAGATTTGGAATTGTAATTTTGTAAAAAAACTATAATAGCAACAGTTGCACCAACAAAAACATGAAGCAAAAACATGAAGCAAAAGAAAAAGAAAAAGAAGATAAAGATCTTTAACACAAAAAAATATAGAAATCTTGTTTTTGAAAGTGATTTATTAAGTAATGAACATTATTTCCAACATTTGATTGTAATAATGAATTTTCATTGTAACAACTTTTTGTGCTTTTTTTTCTACATTTTATCACTTTTTATGGCCCTGTTTCATGGTGTCCCATAGACTGTATCGAGTTGAGGAGGCTACTTCTTTTATTTTTATTTAAATATTCTTTTAAATTTCATTTTCTAATTTTCATTGTGATTACAACCCTCACTCATCTCATTAAATCTGAAAGACAAACTTTGATAAACAAGGTTGCTAAAAAACAAGTTGAGCCCGATGCTACCAGAGACATGGTGGGGATCAAACTCGAAACTTCTTGCTTAAAAAGTGAGCACTCTACTTATTACTATATTTAAAACTTTTATAGAGGACGCTACACTATTACTGTATTTATAACTTTTATAGAGGACGCTACACTATTACTGTATTTATAACTTTTTACAACATCTTATATTTTATTAAATTAAGGATTTAATTTTAAAGTTATAATGTGAATTTAATTTATAATGTAATACATTTTATATATTTGATAGACAATAAACAGTATATAATAATAATAAAATAATATTTAAAACTAGCATACCCATGTCACTGCAAAATTTGCACATAAATCAGTACTATTTTCCCCTACTTTAACACCATTCATATATCATTCAGTTATCCCCATTTATCAAAGGACATGTTAAAATAGATTTTTTTTTACTCATTTAAACTCATTTCATGTGCTTAAACTCAATTCTTTAATAATTTATATTCAAAATATTTAAATATATATATTTTGAATAAAAAACTATATATATTTTGATTAAAGTATATATGCATATACATAAAAGTATAATATATATATATATATATATATATATATATATATATATATATATATATATATATATATTTAATTTTCTTTTGTAGCCATTTATATTTATTTATATAATTATTATTATTATATTTATATATTTATTAAAATTTAAACTTTTCATAAAAAAAACTTACACAGATTTATCAACAATTTCTTCAAAACTATAAGCTTTAATTCTATGATGTGTGTCTGAAGCTAGTACTGTCTTTTCATTTATAACATGTAAACAATTTACTCTAACTCCATCCCAAGATTCCAATATATTTCCATCCAAGTCCTATACAAATAAAAGTATTAGAGGAATTCATTTAAAATGTTATCAATAAAGAAAAATATTGGGAGGTGGATTTTAAAAAAGTCATTTGGAATTTTATTAGAAGACTTTTTATTTTAAAATGTTGTAAAACTTCATTAACTTTTATCTGAAAAATAATAACATATTTAAACTTTAGATTTAAAAGTACTCTGTTTTGATAAATCTAAGTTTAATGAATTAAGATGTAATAAATGGTTAGTGGCAATACACATCTTGCACATCAAATGTACATAACAAGCTTGTCACAGTTATAAACTAAATATAAATCACATAAATAATAATAAACCTTATTTGCCTATTTATAAATAAGAGGGTTTCCTTTGAATGACTTTAAATAATCATAAAACATACTAGTTTTTTAATTTGCTGAGAGAAATCTAAAATGGTCTGTCTAATTGAAAAAGCTGTTTTGAAAACAAATTTATTAGAATGATTAATTTGATTTTGTTCAAACTTTATTCATATATGTAAATGTTAGTGGTAACTGTTATTGTGGTAACTATTTTGTGTAATTAGATCTGGTAGACAATTCTTAGATGAAAAAATAACTGAAAAACAACAGTTATTTTAGACCTTGCCTAAAAAAAAGCCTCATTAAAGAGCCAGCCCAAATATAACAACAATTCCAAACAAACAAGAGAATAACAACTGAGATAATAACAACTGAGTCTTGTTTGGGTTAAAACTAACCTGCCACTGCAAGCCCCAAGCAGAACAACAGAGATATCACATTCAAGATCGACTGTTTTAAGATGACTTTTTGTTAAGATTGGAGTATATAGTTGTATCAGCAAAAAAAAATATCTAGGTAAGATTATAAGAAAGATCACTAATTTAGATACGGAACAACACAGGAAAAAAGATATAAACTTGTGATACCAAGAAGTTAATGGAAATGAAGGAGAGTGTTATCTATCAAAGACAACTTTAATACTGCAATTAGAAGAGGAACAACTCACAAATTTTAAAAAAACTTCCCATATACACCATATGTAGTGAGCTCAAAGAGAAGACTAGCATGTCAGATTATATCAAAAGCCCATGACTTATTGCTTCTATCTAATGCACAATATAATCTTTCTATTATAACCATTGAGCCAACAGTAAGCAAGACTGATGGTTTCTGTCTAGTGATATGCCAGGTACCCGGTTCGGACCTGGGGACCCGATAATTCAGCTGTTTTCCCGGGTACCCAGAATCAACCATTTTTTTGCAACACCCGGCACCAAGTATCTTGAAAGAAATTTTTAATAAACATTTACCTTAAATGCTGTAACTATATGTTTAAGTGGTACTTTGAATTGTGTCAAAATATTATTAACAGGATTGCTTTTAGTTTTAACTTCAACCAAACTTCTTGATATAAATCAAAAAGTGTTATGGAGTCAATAACCACAAAGCCTTATTTACTCAATATAGACATGTCACTTGAAATATTTTTTTCATTTTATTCACACTAAAGTCAAGAAGGTCTACTGCTTTTTTTATTTTTTTAATTTTTTTTTTGTGTTGCAATTTTCTGTCTCAATCTTAATTTTTTATTTTCCATATTTTTTGATTAATTAGCGCATAATTAGCTTAATTAGCGCATATATAGTAACATGATCATCTGTCAGGTCTTGAGCGCATATAAGCGATTATTTAGCAATAAATTACAAAAAAATATAAATTACATATATAATACCATAATTATAAAATGAAAATTGGTAAGCCGGAACAGTATTTTTTGAAATTGATAGAGTTAATTTTAATTTTAAAGCTCTCTTGAAGATTTTGGCATTGACATTGTAAGATGACAAGTTAGGGATTGTCCATGCGGGAAAAGGGGTCTGCAAATGGCGTATATGAGATTGTCAAAGGCAATTATAAAAGTAAGGAAACACTAAATTAAAAAAAGTAGCATAAAATGTTGGGTGGGTAGGTTAAAAGCATAGGTACATTTAGGGAGGTGGATGGTACTCGAAAAAAATGTATATCAAAATGTGGAGAGGGAGAGGTCAAAATAAAAGTGTACATATTTTATAGAGGACCTCTTGTTCCAATTATTAACAACCTATTAACTATTATTTAATATTATGAAGCTTGATATATTTAGACAAACTTAATTAGCACAAATTAATTAGCATTATTTTGTGGAAAAACAATTCAGCGCAAGAGGTTTCTCAAGCTTTTATTCACCTTTTTAATATGGAATTGGTGCCGGGAACCCAGACTCGGACCCAGTTTTTTTATCTGGGTACATGGAATCAGGAACTCAGCATAAACTGGCCTGGCACATCTCTAATTCTGATTATGAATGAAACTATTTCCATAGTTCCATAGGAAATAGTTTCATTCTAGATCACCATTGAAGACCATAGATAAGCCTTTAAAAAATTAATTGTTAAAGATTAAATCTAGAATCAGAAATTTTACCAATGATTTAAAGCAGTGAATTTTAGAATTTTCCATTAAATCTTAGAGTACAGAGGCTAGTTTCTAGACTGGTCAACCTGTCACCACTTAAAGCTTGATAAATAAAATATTTCATAACCTGTATACGGAATATTTGAAACTAGAACATCTTTTATTTTAAAGTAAAACATTTTAACAAATCTGAAAATTTTTAAAGTTAGTATCCATTTGTTTTCCACTAATATAGGAGGCTTGGTATTTTCATTTGCATAAATGGGAAATCGAAACCATTTATGCATATAAAATATAAACCAGTTTAGTTTTTATCAGATAGATTTAAAACACTCTTAGTGACTTAAAAATCCTTAACCAAAATACACAGCTCTTAGAATTGAAGTAGGGGGGTCAATATTTCTCTGTTGAATTAGTTCAGAAGAATTTATATAAATATTTATTGCTTTTTCAGAAACATCCAGTTATTTACCTTGATAAACTAACATATAAATTGAAATCTGAACAAAGATACTTTGTAATGCATAGTGACTAAAAAATGTTTTTGAACTTTTTCACTGCGTGTCTAGGATCTGCTAAAGAACATTTGTGTGTTCTGTTGATTCATGTTTGAACATTACCTAGAGGTCTAGATTATTTTTAGACATTTAAAGGTAGAGGTTCCAACTAACATTTTATTTCTATTTGTTTTAGGTCTACATTATGAAGCCTTAATTCTACTTTTAATATATTATAAACCATGCATTTACACAGAAAATATATTGATACAAACTGGTAACTGCATGCAATTATATATGTAAATAAGATCCTTTACCTCCCTTATCCTTTATCTCTCCTTTCTTACATATTCCTCCTCACTTACCTTTTCAAAACTTTTTTCCCTTTAATTCTTTTAAGATTTGAAATATATAAAACAGATACATGATATTTATAAAATAATATACCACACAATATCAGATATGATTATTGTATAATTATTCACACGCAATTATCACATAAAGTATTGATCATAAAAAACTTCAGTAAACTTATTTAACTATTTATTTATAAAAAGTACATACACATTGATAGAACTGACCACGAATTCCACCAACAACAAACCTCTTTGAGTCACTGTACCAAGAGCAACATGTTAGGCTGTCGTCAGGTGAATGTGATATATGACGGTGAAGTGTTGCAGTCTAATGAAAAAATTCCATTATGCAAAAATTTATATATTATTTATTTAAAATTTTATTTAAAGTTAATTGCATAGTAGTTTAAAAAATAAACTTATTAAGATTAACACATTAAACTTTATAAAAAACTGTCAAATAACACTCAAACATAAATATTGCAAAAATACATACACATATATACAAGTATATATGTACAATTAAAACGCCTTTAGAAAAAAAAAAAAAAAACCTGTAATAAAGAAAAAAGATCTGTAACAAAAATATATAAAATTATGTCTAACAAATTTTACAAAAACAGGTTTCCACTCTATAATGTTTATTTTGAACACACAATGAGTTTTTGAGGGCAAGATTTATAGTTAATTGACAATAAAATTACCAAAACAAGATAGCTCTTATAAAACATAGATGATACTTCTATAGTTATCAAGCCTTTTTGGGTGGTAAGATGGTAGCATTAA
Source organism: Hydra vulgaris (assembly GCF_038396675.1). NCBI lineage: Eukaryota > Metazoa > Cnidaria > Hydrozoa > Anthoathecata > Hydridae > Hydra > Hydra vulgaris. The sequence goes on from NC_088928.1 coordinate 19,261,736, forward strand.
TTTTTTGCAACACCAAAATTGTAAATGCAAATTTTATTACTTATAAATAAACCCTTCACAAATTCAGGGTTTTAAATCAATAAGAGACATGAAGAGAAAATTTCACACATTAGAAACCCTAAATTTTAAAAACATTTCACCAAGTTTTTTTAAAACCTGTTAACTGAAACAAAATATGGCCAGAGCTGCCATTAGACCTTGAACCTCTTGATTCTGAAGCTTGCCCTTTAACCACTGCGCCATGGCTGCTTATTTGTTAATTTTAACATTTTAACCATAGACAAGTCAAACCTCTTATAGACTATGTGAAGGGTTTTATTGTTCAAAATACAATGAGATCGTAATTTTATCTTGAGCAAAACACCCAAATCAAAAGACAGTATAAAAATTTAGACAATATATATGCACTAAATGATAAAAAAACTTATTCATGAAAAATAATTTTTAATTTACGATAATTTATGAAAACATTTTTCTACATTAAGTGTAAAGTTTTTAAAGTAAAGCTTTTCTACATGAAGGTTAAAGTGAAATGAAGAACTTCTATTATAACTTTTTAAAAATATAAAAATTTAAATATTTGTAAATGTAAAGCTTTATATTAAAAAAAAAAGGAAAAGTAATAATAATAATAATTTTATATATATATATATATATATATATATATATATATATATATATATATATATATATATATATATATATATATATATATACATATATATATATATATATATATATATATATATATATATATATATATATATATATATATATATATATATATATAGTGAAAACTAAATAATTATTAATATATATTTCAATTACATTACTTAAAGTTTCACGCAATAGCGATCATCAGATGTAATAACGACAAAAATTATACACAAAAAATGCTATGTAGTGTCCGCTTTGATGACATTAAAGTTTTTAATTAGAAATTTATTTTCATGGCAGCATTTTGACGCAAACTCGGTTCGCTTGTTAAGCAAATTTAATGGTGATGTTATAATGTGGTATTTTTCTGTCAAGCATAAATTGCAAAATTTACCACCAGGTTTGAATGGCTCCGCTTGATCGAGAATATTCCATTTTAATATAGGTTCTAAAGTATTATTTTTGCATTCCCACACAAATTTTGAAAGTTCAGTGGAGTTGGCCTTACTTTCATAAACAAAAGAGTTTTTATGTTTATACCATCTGTCTTTGAAGGTTTTCTCAGTAAGCCCAATGTAATAATATCCTTCTTCTTCTTGGTGAGTTTTTACGTTACAAATATAAATAAAATTTTTTGTAAGGCATTTTCCGTTGAGTGGGCATAAGGTGGTTTGTCGACAATTGCATAATTGATTGGCATTTTCATGAGATTTAAATAATATCTTTTTATTATGAGAAGTAATAATACTCTTGATGTTTGGAAGGCAGCTATAACTAACCTTTAAGTTGTTTCGATTAAAAAGGTTTCTTGTAATAAACCCAATATAAAATCCAAAACGAAACTCAGTTGATAGATGTTAAGGACTATGGTGCTGATGTTTAACAAAATATTTTTCAAGTTATTTTAATTACACACAATAATCAAAAAAGCAATAGAAGTTATTAACAGACAATATTCAAAATGCGAGAGGACAACTTTAAATGCTTTTCAATTGTAATCCCAAACAGCATAACTTGAAGCAACTTGAACAATCTTATTTTTACTAACTAAAATGATTGAGATTGTTTAAATATTTTTTACCAAAATTTCTTCCGACTTGTCAAAAATCTTAAAGATTTAAACCATTTGATGATGCTTTATTTTACAATTCACAAAACTAAAACAACTCTCTAAAATATTATCACAAACACAGTACAAATTATTATTATAGTATTTAACAGAAAAAAAAGACTGTATATAAATGTTAAAGAATAATCGAACAAAGATTCCCAATGAAAATATTTCAATTACCTCAAAGTACTGCCAATCAAACTCCTAGCTATTGAAAAAAAAGAAACTATGCTCAATAATGATTTGCATTTTTAAGTAACTATTGAGCCTTAACACATCTGCAGGCGTTAAGGCTCACAACTTTTGCCTTTTTCAATCTCTAACTCAAATAGTCAATTTTCCAACACACTTCCCAGACAACCCGAATCATTTACCTTCTCTACTCAACTTATGTCTTGTTTCTGATCCTAGTTAATGCTCAGTTTCTCCACATATACCCTTAAGTGCTTCTGATCATGGTTTGATCTCTGTAAGACTACTATCTCATTCTTTTTCATCATCAGAATCTCCTTATCATCGTACCCCTTACTACTACCTTAAAGCTGATCGGGACTTTTTCCATAATTTTCTTTATGATTGCCCTTGCATGGAAATCTTTTGTCTTCCTGGTAAAAAATGTGCTTCTTACATAACTTATTGGATTCAAGCTGGCATGGAATCTTTAATTCCCTCTCAATGATTTCAAGTTATGCCTCACACTTCTCCTTGGTTTTCCTCACATTCCGCTGCTGCAATTTCTAATCGAAACCATTACTTCCTTATCTATCAGCAAAATAATTATCCAGAAAACAGATGTCTGTTTACTATTGCTAGAAGCCATTGTAAAAAGGTTTTGTCTAATGCCAAAGCCCACTATTCTCAGATCATGAATTCTTGTATTTCATCACAAAAATTAGGCTCTTGTGACTTCTGGAAAATCTTTAATAGTATCAATAATAAGGGCAAATCTGTAATTCCACCTCTCTTATATGGTTCAGACTTTGCCACCTCACCTAAAAACAAAGTGAATTGTTTGCTAAGAACTTTTCATCAATATCATCTCTTGATTCCACTAGCTGCAGTCTACCTGATATAGCCAACAAACAGGTTGATCCATTGCTTGACATTCGTATCACTTCAGCTTCTGTGTCTAAAGTAATTTCCTGCTTAGACTCTTCTACAGCTTGTGGTCCAGACAATATACCTGTTATAGTCTTGCAGAAGTGTTCTCTGCAGCTGTCATCTATACTTTCAAAACTATTTAACAAGTGCCTATCAGAGTCTCATTTTCCAGCCTTCTGGAAAGCGGCAACTGTTATTCCTATTTTCAAAAACTCTGCAGAGCGATCTGACTTATCTAAGTACCATTCCATTAGTTTTCTTTCTATCATAAGCAAGGTTTTTGAGTCTTGAATTAACAAAGGTTTTTGATAAAGTTTGGCATGCTGGTCTACTCCAAAAGCTTTCTTCTTACTGTATATCAGATAACATCTTTAAGATTATTGAATCCTTCCTTACCAATCGTAGTATTAAAGTTGTTCTTAATGGACAGCACTCTCTTCATATCCTGTCACTTCAGGGGTTCCTCAAGTTTCTATCCTAGCCCTATACCTTTTTTAATATACATAAATGATCTTCCATATATTCTCACATCTAAGTTGGCATTGTTCACTGATGATACTACCTTTTATTCTTGTCTTGATAAGAAGCCAATACTCACTGATTGCTTGGAGGGGGCATTTGAGCTTGAAGAGGATCTCACTTCTGCAACAACAAGGAGCTCACAGTGACTGGTGAACTTTAACTCAGATAAAACTCAATTTTTTTCAACTTATCATTATTGCAATAATCTAGATCTTCCTATATTTATGAACGATAATGTACTCCACGAGTCGTCTACCCTGTATCTTCTAGGATTAACTCTTATTTTCGATCTTTCTTGGAAACCATATATCAAATCAATTGCAAAATTAGCATCTGTTAAGGTTGCATCTCTTTATTGTGCTCGCAACTTTCTTACTCCGGATTCTATTCTTTATCTCTATAAATCTCAAATCCATTCTTGTATGGAATACTGTTGCCTTACCTAGGGCGGACCTTCAAATGATGCTCTTTCTTACTTAGACAAGTTGCAAAAACGCATTGTAAACATTGTTGGACTTGGTCTTATTGCAAATCTCCAAGCATTACCCAATTGTTGTAGAAAATCATTTTGCCATTTTCCATCAAAATCATATGGTCATTGAAATTACCAAACTTATATGAAAAAAACACCCTCCACAAAGACAAAAATGTATTAATTGTAATAACCATATATATATATATATATATATATATATATATATATATATATATATATATATATATATATATATATATATATATATATATATATATATATATATACACACACACACACACACAAAAATATGTATATATATACAGTTGTGTACATTCGTGGTCGCCTGATGGCAAATACCACCTGAATCTTCCGAAGTACTACTGGAATTAGTGTTTTAATGCAATTTTTAATTAATTTTCGAGTAATTTTGAGTAAAATTTTTTTTAAAAACCAGTAAGTGATAAAATAAAAAGGGAAAAAAATCAAAACCTGGCATAAATAAATAATACCAAAACATTTCTAATTTTAAGGGATTCACTAAAATAGATTGCAGTAATTTAGATTTAATGTAAAAAGTCACTCAAAAAAAGTTACTCGAAAACTCGATTAGTTTTATTCATTTAAATATGCTCAAAACAAATCTTACAAAAAAAAGTCATAATTCAAGCGTTCATGACCTGGTTTCGTTACCTGGTTTCTACTGATGTAATTGACACATTTCCACAAACTCACACTAAAGGGCTCAATAAGTGCACCAAAAAAAAGTTTTACAATCTGTTTAAATATTAGCAATTTCATAAACAAAAAATTTGAAATTGAAAACTTTTTTCAATTTCATCAAATGTCCAGTTTTGAAGCACTTCTGCCCCACTGTGCGCCGGTTTTCACTTTTTATAAAGAACGAATGAAGTCATAACTGCTATAATTAGCAAACATTTTTACTAAATTAAATTATACAAATTTCTTATGTTAAAACGTTTATTTATCAAACGCTTTTAATTGAATAATAAACTTTTTTTATTTAATTTTGTTAATACTTTTGTTGAAAAAGTTTTGTTTAAATAATATAATCAAAATTTTAATACACAAATAAAGGTTAATACACAAATAAAGTTTGTTATAAGCTATAAAAATTTCTGATGTTAAAATGTTTATTTATCAAATGCTTTTAATTGATTAATAAACTTTTTTTATTTAATTTTGTTAATATAATAAAAATTTTAATATACAAATAAAGTTTTATTATAACCTCTATATATCCATTGTAATATTATTAAAAATAATCTAAATATAATGATACATTTTTATTTTAAATAATAGCTTTAAAAAAACTTTGATTGAAAGCTATTTTATCTTTCCAATATCGTTCATTCAAAGTTTAATTACAAAAAAACTTTTCTTTCTCTCTTTAAAAGAGCAAGCGTGCTCTTAAAAACAATGATTAAGTTCAAATGTTTTTAAAAAAACCTTTTTTAAAAGTCGTTAAAGTTGCATTTCAAATTTAATCAAATTTTAATTACATAAAACATGACGCAAACAAAAAATACCAAGACGTTTTAAATGTTACTTAATAAATGCATCAATAGTTTTCTCGCAATTCATTTAAAGTTTAATTAACTAAAACATGAAGCAAATAAAAATACCAAAATGTTTTTAACGCTACCTAATAAATGCATCAATAGTTTTCTTACAATAAATATAACGCATCATAACCGCTGTTAAAAAAAAAGTTAAAAAAATAAAAATCTTTTTTATAATTTTATATTCATCAAATATGAAAATATAATTTTATTCCTACTGAAAATACACACTTTAAAAAATTTGTTTAAGACATAAATAGAACTTTTTTTCTTTTTAATGATAACGGACAACTCAAAATATTGGCAGGTGACCAAGATTAGCTAAATCATTACCTGTCATCTAGGATTTTGGTCCATCGCCTGCCGGACAATGGACCAAAATCCTAGAGTACACTTCTGATATATATATATATATATATATATATATATATATATATATATATATATATATATATATATATATATATATATACACACACATATATATATACACACCTATATATATATATATATATATATATATATATATATATATATATATATATATATATATATATATATATATAATATATATCATATATATATATATACATATATATATATATATACATTAATATATATATATATATATATATATATATATATATATATATATATATATATATATATATATATATATATATTGTATAAAAAAAGGAAATTATGAAGTTGGGTATGAGTTATAAGGTTTTTTTGATGTGCAAGGAAAAAATTTGGACTAATAAAAGTTTTTATAGCATGAAGGGACAGGCACAGTGAAAGGATGCAAGTTGTTGAATAAGAAGCCAAGCAAGAATGAGTTTTGTTTTACCGGAATAGATATAATAGCTCGTTTGAGCAATGACCATGATTAGAGAAACAGCATAAAAGATGGAGACTAAAGCCTGATAATGATGCAGCTGATGATGCTGATGATGACAATAATGATGATGATAATGATGATGGTGGTGATGATGATGATGATGATGACGATGATGATGATAATGATGATGATGATGATGATGATGATGATGATGATGATGATGATGATGATGATGATGATGATGATGACAATGAAGATAATGATGATGATGATTATGATGATCATGTTGATCATAATGATGTTTATATATGCATACATATACAAAATATAACATGAATTTTGATTAAAAATATATATTTTAGGATATATAAGGTCACAAACCTGGCCATGGCCCCGGCTATATTTTATCAAACCTGGCGTGGGTCCAGGTCAAATATCAACCCCACTCACTTACTAGTGCTGATTTAAAATTTGAAGTCCATTAATCTTCATCACGCAACACTTTTTTTAAAAATTATAATTTGTTTTTGGATTTTTGAGATTTTTTTAAGAACTTTTTTTTTTGAAAATCTTGAACTTTTAAAATATTTTTACATAGTACACTTTACAGTATACTAACTATAAAAAACACATTCTTACTAACAGTTTCTATGAGCACTAGATGTGTTTGGTGTAAGATTTTCTGCAGAAGTCTGCTGGATTTGCAGGTGACAGTTTTTGTGTGTAGTGTTTTTCTATTAAGGCAAGGTCTTGGTGGAATTGCTCTCTGTGCTTATCACTTACATCACCCATATTGTCAGAGAAAAAAAGAAACTAATAGTATTTTGTGTATCCTGACTGTAGTCCAGTCAAAATAGCAATCACTTTGTCAGTCAGCACAGATAGCAAATTTGTTCTTATCATAGCAGATTCACTGTAGAATTTTGTTCAGGGTTTGTATAATAATAGATTCCTCTCATTGTGACAGATTAAGCAACAGGGACAGATAGATGTACACTTCCATTGTAAAGAAGAACAGCTTTTATGCAAATTTTTAATGCATCAATGAAGAGATATTGTTCTTGGTGTTATAGTGAATATCAAACTTGTTGAACAGAGAAGAAATATCATTACAATACAATAAAAATATTTACTCATAGTAAATAAAGATATCAGGTCAGCAGCTCACTTTTGAAAAGATCTAATTTTGACATCAGCTTTTAATAAACTCCATCCTTTAAGTCGAGATCCCAGTAACTCACTTTGATTTTTTGTTAATTGAAGGTCTCAAACTAGGTTTTTTAACTCACCTGTCATTATAATATGAGGTTTAGGTGATGTGTCACTGAGCTCATATGGAATATTGCCATCATCACTGCTGCTTTTGCTTCAGTTGATGTCAGGTAATAAACAGCTAATAATATTATAGAATAAAAAAGATATTATACCACCCTGATGAACATCTCACACAGCAAATGTGCGATGCCTATGTCTTACTCTGTTTACCAACAGCGTAATCATAGTACAGTTTAAAGCGCTTTTTGAGTTTGTTGATATTTTTTTACTGTATACTCACAATTGTTATTTAGATGATTTATGTCACCGGGAGAAACCATAATAATGCACAAACAATAATGATGAGATCTCAGAATGAAATTACCAGAAATTTGTTTATACTTTTTGAAAAGAGAAGAACAATAAGCAATGTGTTAAACAAGCAAGTAGGTAAATTAATTAATGCAGCAGTCAGTACTAGGGTCAGCATTTGACAATGCCGACCAAGAAGTACTTAAAGTTGGAAAAAATATCTGACCTTGTTTCTGTTGTATGGTAAAACCTTTGTATCAATTTTTTTGCCAACTTGATGCCAACCCAACAGAACAAGGTTGGCAAATTATTACCGACCCCATTTTTTCTAATCCCGAGGGCTGATCAAAGTGTATACACAGAACTAAGTTACAATGTCCTTGACATGCCGTACAGAGGAAATCACAATATTTCAAAAAAGTGGTAAATGATTAACTGAAACTATGTGACTTCATATTTAAAATCAGCAAAGTCGAATTAGTATACAAAAGATATTGACTTTTATGAACTTTTTTAAAACTTATAATTTATTTTACAGTTTTGTTAAATAAACTTTTATATATTAAAACATTTTGCACAATTAGAAATAATTTTGCTAAGTAGCTTTCACAAAAAAAAACCTAAAATATGAATAAAACTAAACAATACCTGAACCTGCCACAACCATATTTCACAACAGTCTTCTGGGCCACAGGCTATTAGATAAACATCATTTGGGCTCCAGGCCAAATATGAAATACCATAAGAATGTCCGTTAAGAACATGCAACTTTTCTAAGCCTGAACTCTAAAATTAAAAATTTATTTAAATTTATTAAATTTAAATAAAAAAAACTAAATGTATAAAGTAAACGAAAGTGAAAGTACTCACTTTAATTACTTGTCGAGTTAAAAGTGAATAAAATGAAAACATAATAGTTTTTTGCTTTCTTTGAAAAAATAATTGACTTTTCTTTATCATTTAAATAAATTTTTTTTTAAAAGTGACAAAAAAATGCTAGTTTTTCACTTAGCTAATTATTAGAATTATTTTTTTCCAAAACAATTTAGCATATATCAGTAATGACTTGGTATAACCAGGCTAAATTCCCAACTAAACTAGAAATACATGATGAGAACCCACTAAAGGTTTTTCCACTGAAATAATTTATTTAAAATTTATAACTTTCAAATTTAACAATCCGTTAAAGACTGTTCTTAGAATAACTAATCCAATACCCATTAAATAAAAAACCATTTCTAATTTTACAAAGCAAAAAAAAATCAAATACCTTAACCTCCCATATTATAACCATCATATCTTTAGAACCAGTTGCTAAAAATTTTCCGTTATTTGAAAATCGTAAAAATAGAACCTAAAAAAAATATATATATATAACTTGTTTGTTATCATTATTAATTTTATTTTTTCAAGTTTAATGCCTCGATTTATTTTTCTAATACAATATTATGGAAAAGTAAGAGTAATTTTTATACAACCAAAAAGTCCACCCTGGTAATATCCTGTTTTGCAAACGAGAACAGATCATAATATATATATATATATATATATATATATATATATATATATATATATATATATATATATCTATATATATATATATATATACATATATATATATATATATACACATATATATATATATACATATATATATATATATACATATAAATTTATATTACAATGTATATATATATTCAATGTATATATATATATATATATATTTTTTTTTTTTTTTTTTTTTAGATTATTCACCTCCCCAAGGCCCGAGGGGGGCCACTACAGTCGAGGAGGCTACTCATTTTTTTTTTGTGTTTTTATTTTTTAGTTGTTATTCGTGGTGCAACCCTCTCTCAACTCTTTAACTCCGAAACACGAACCTTGCCGAGCAAGGCCGCTGCGCGGAGAAAGTAAGTTGAGCGCGGTTCTTCCAGGGACGTGGTAGGAGTCGAACTCCGAACCTCTCGCTTACAAAGCGAGCGCTCTTACCACTACACCACTACCGCACTATGTATATATATATATATATATATATATATATATATATATATATATACATATATATATATATATATATATATATATATATATATATATATATATATATATATATATATATACATACATAATATTATTATGCATAAATTTTACAATGTTATTTAACTATAACATATATATATAACTAATATAAAACAATATAAATAATAGCAATAAGATAATTAATTTAAAATTAATTTATGAATCATTTCATAAATTTTGTAAAATATTATAATATTTTTTATTTATATATTTATTCATTACTTGTAAAATATCATATTGTAATATTTTTAAATAAAAAAAATAACAACAACAAGTGTCACACCTCATCACAGTGATCAGATAAAATTTGTCTTGTCTCACTTGGGAATGAATCTCTAAAAAGGATTTTAAACAAAAGCTTCTTTAAAATGTAAATAAAGTTTCATTATCTTAAAAACTAATGTTAACAGTTTTTTTCTTCAAAAACAATTCACATTGAAAGACAAGTTTTCTGCAAATGAGAGTTAAGTGAAAATTTTAAGCATACCTGCTACATTGATGATCAACTATGATCGATGTCTCTCTTATATCAATTGATGTTGACGAGTTGTGAAACAAACACTTTTCCCGTTGCAACTCAAAAGCTTGTGCAATTAATGTTTCTAATCTGTGTAGTGGAAGCATCACAGAAGGAGGCAAAAACGCTAGACAAAAGAGATAAAATAACTTTTATTCATAATGAAAAAGAAATGAGATTATTTAACCTATTGCAACAAAGGAAATAAAAAAAATCAATACCTAATAATTTTTCGACAAGTCGCTGACGTGTGACCACTCCTTTTCCTTCCCATTTTGCTTGAGAAAATAAATCATCAACACTTGCACACATT